>NW_011364673.1:0-2171 GCF_000735185.1 Notothenia coriiceps
AACTTGAAGTGAAGTGAAATGTTTTTACATTATTACTTGCCCTACTTGTTTGTTTGTTCACAGCATGTAAAGCGGCCTTGGGTCCCTTGAAAGGTGCTATAATAAATGTAATCTTATTATTATTATTATTATTATTATTATTATTAGTTTGTTCAAGGTGGTTTTTGAATTTTGTTTAAGTATTTATATAGCCAAGATAATTTCTTGATTTCCAATCTGTCTTGCATTATATTTCACTTCACACTATTTCTCCAATGAGAAGGAGGACAATGACTTAGCGTTTTTTGGCGCCTCTGTCTTTTACCATGAGTGTCAAACTTAATGCGTAAGATGGCACCTCTGTAGTAAAGGTCCTCATGTTCACACGAGAGTGATGACATTCAAACTTTCCAAAAGATGCTCAGAGTATTTTATGAATCCTCCCACGTGAAAAGCACCAGAGTGGCAAATCCATCAGTGACACAAGTATTCGTCCCGCAGTCAATACGGTTTTGTGTTTTAATTTACATTTGCTTCTTAGAATAAGGGTAGCATTAGAGGTAAAACCCCCAAAACAAGCTGGATATTTTACATTTCTTTATAGATTTGATATATTGATTAACTTACTGGGTATTTTGCGCCTCCAGTCACACAATCCTTAGCAGCCTTTTTAAAAATCAAATCAAATCTCTCTGTCATGTCTTCAGTAAATGGGTGTGAGAAGGAGAAAAGAGGACGTTACCAACCAAGAAGAATCTTGTTCAACACTCAGCTACGCGAAGGTAAGATCAGCAACTCAGCTGCAAACTCTCTTATTTAAAGTATAAATATTTAATGTATTCATTCAATATTAAAGGTTTTCTTACATACCATAGCAAAAATCTATCTTCTGGCACATTACGACTTCTTCTGTGCAAATTGAAAGTTGTAACGGATATTATTTTACAATCACTTTGTTTAATAAATCATATTTTTTGAAGGGAGTTTTATAAAAAGTCTGCATAATTTAATTGCAACAGTTTGGGAAAGTTTGTTTTCTCATATTTTCTCTTGATTTGACTCCTTGTGTTTGCCGTGTGCAAAAAAACCCTACTTTTGAAATCACTCTCGCACAAAGTATATATATATATATATATATATATATTATCATATCTGTACACATCAACAGTTTTACTTTATCCTATTGCTGTAAATTCAATTCAACCTTTTATTTACAAATATTTTATTCTAATTATCCTCTGTTTGTTATTGCTGTTGCTGCACAAATATTAATAATTAATTAATCTTATCATATGATCTAACACCATGTGCAAATCAACTTATTTCAAGGCGGTTTTAAGAATGTATTTGCAATGTATCCCATGGTAAATGAATGCTTTTAACACTAGTTATGTGGCCATGCATTTTCCTAAATTGTGAATCATTCTGCGGTTGATCTTAGTGTGTATGCATGCAGCTTTATTGGGAGAGTAAAGGTTGTCAGTTATCCTCCCTGAAGCCTCTGTGCAGGTGGCGGCTCTGCTGTGTTTGCTAAGGAAACCTCAGGCTGGCATTATAACTGAACATGAAGCAGCAGGTGTGTGAGGCTCTAAAACTGACACTACATTTGATTTAGAGAGTGCTTTTCAGGATACTCAGACATGTTATAGTCACTTAACAATACAAGCTGACAAATTAGGGCCAGGAAAATACAAGTATATAGATTTTAGAGAACTGCTTCGATTTGGCATGTAGAATATTTATAAGAGATTCGTAGAGAACCCTTTTATTTCTTATTATCCTGTGGGAATTGTTACCTTTCATATCTTATTTTAAGAGGTGGGAGAAGTACTCTGATCTTGTACTTGAGTAAAAGTACTCATATCGTGTACTTGAATAAAAGCAGAAGTACTCAGATCTGGTTCTTGAGTAAAAGCAGAAGTACTCATATCTGGTTCTTGAGTAAAAGTAGAAGTACTCATATCTGGTTCTTGAGTAAAAGTAGAAGTACTCAGATCTTGTACTTGAGTGAAAGGAGAAGTACTCAGATCTTGTACTTGAGTAAAAGTAGAAGTACTCAGATCTTGTACTTGAGTGAAAGTAGAAGAACTCAGATCTTGTACTTGAGTAAAAGTAGAAGTACCAGAGTGTAGGAATACTCTGTTACAGTAAAAGTCCTGCATTCAAAATGTTCCTCAAGTGAAAGTAGAAAA
>NW_011364674.1:0-1923 GCF_000735185.1 Notothenia coriiceps
AAGAACAAAACAACTGAGACCCGTCTGTCCGCCGCATCTACGCATTGTACAACACACACACCTACACACTGTGGTACAGTGTGTAGGTGTGTGTGTTGTACAGTCTGCACCACACACACACCTACACACTGTACCACACACACCTACAGCTCCTAAAGCATAATCAGGCTACAGCCGTTGTGTATTTTATTATGTGAAGCACTAAATGGTCTTAGAAAAATATCGACTCTTTGTTTGTAGATATCTACTAAACTACAGTATACAAATACAGAGAGTAATGTGGGCCTGTTATACTGAGTGATATATATTTTACACACTGCTCTGCTTTCTGCACGGACCTCACAGCTGTTCTCACTGTAAACATCGCGTCGCCATTCAAGCGGTTACTAAAATAATATCCAGGGGATGCATGCAGAGCTGTCATTGGCTGAGATAAGTCCGGCCGTGCGTAACGCTTCAACAGCTCCCGGAAATGCATCCGTGGAGGAGCCGTAGAGGACCCATCAGTGTCTCCTCGGTTAGAGCTCCTCCAGAGAGCCTCCTCGATGCTCGACGCTCGGTCCTCAATGTGCATTTAGAGAAATTAGATGTCCTTCAACATGGCACGCTGAAATCCATTTCCGGGTCACAACCGGAGGACCAAGGAGTCGAGGAGTCGAGGAGGGGACATTAGAGTATTGAGAAACCTCTATTGATCCGGTATTGGACATTTCAAAGTCAACTTTAATGTCAATCTTTCAGTTTGTGTGTACACTACAGACAGAGATCAAAATAACGTTTCCAACAATCCCGAATATAAAAATACAAATATGTATACAAATATGTTTTAAAATTTAAATATTAGATGGGTTTCACTGTAATAGAAATATACATTTAATGCGTTTTGCTTATTCTCTCTATTCAAGAGACAAAAAATGCCTCACCTGTGTGTTAGTCACCCCCTCAAAGACCAACACTGGATAGATATGTGGGCTTGAATCCACATCACTGACATCAGCAATGAGGGCAGACTAAAGGAAAGTTTCACTATACAATGAGGATGCCTGTGACGGAGCGATGTGAGACATCAACTGACCTGACTTAAGCATTTCACACCTTCCTCTGAGTTCTTCACGGTGCCCTATCCAAAGGCTGATTCACTGGGCCCTGATGCTCCAGTATTATAATTTAGACATTTGTCATATCAAGGGGGGGAGTAATGTGGTGGCAGATGCATTAGTACTTTTCCCAGGAATAGTTCCGATAGTTTCTGGGATTTTGCGTTCACACCAAAAAGATCTGGAACTAGAGCTTTTTTTTTGCTAACCTTTTCACCCCTTTTAAGTCCCTGCTAGAGAGCAGGGACTTTCCTGGGGAGAAAAAGGTTCCAATTTCTGATTGGCTGGGCGAATTGCAAACCACGCCCCGTAAAACTCTGAAAAGTTTTTGTGAAGCCGCCATTTTATTTGCTCGCATTAGCATTATTAGCATTAGCCCATCGTACCAACGGAGAAAGACTAACTTATGGCAACACAAAAGAAAACATGGGAGCGGTGGAGTAATGAGGAGGTGTCGGCACTTCTGGCGATTTACTCGGAAGGCTTCAGTAACACAACTCCGGGGACTTCCGGCCGGGGACTTCGGGTGGCAGTATACGCCGTGAAGTTGTTTGCGGCCTGCCAGTAAACCCAAAGCAGAAGAAGAAGAAGAAGAAGAAGAAGAAGAAGAAGTGACGTCAGCGACTCCGTCAGGGACTTATTCCGGTGTGAACGCGGTTTTCTAGATAGTTCCAGGAAAAAAAAGTTCCGGGAACTATTCCTGGGTAAAGTACTTGGTGTGAAAGCGCCAAATAGCCGCGTTCACACAGAGTACTTTTCAACCGTACTTTTCGCGTTTAGTTCTGTTAGTACCCCTGATGTCGCGTTCACACCAAAAAAATAACTA
>NW_011364675.1:0-3665 GCF_000735185.1 Notothenia coriiceps
TTTCTCCGCGATCCTAACTCGTCTATTTCCAGCGTTCAGGGAGCTCTATGCAAGTCAATGGGGACTCCCTGTTAGGCCCCTGCCCCACGAGGACGCATACGGCAAAACGCATAGGATTAACGCAATCGCAAAAAAGCTTCCGTCCACTCGCAATATTCACCGGATAGTGTCTGTCCACACGAGACAGCTCCGTTTAGCTCCAACCGCTGGAGAAGCTGCAGTACATATGCCTGAGCCTGTACGTGGCGCTGTAACTTCCTCCACAAAAGCAGCGAAGAAGCATGGTTGTCATGGTTGCCCTTCTGTTTATTCTCCGCGGTGGGAGCCGGGCAGAGTTTTTCACCAGTCAACGTGTATTAAAGTTTTAATCTTCCGGACAAAATTATAAAAGTGCCGGTCAAAGGTCTTCTTTGTTATTTATTGAGCTTTAAAACAAATGAATAACGACTCTATATAATATAATAATAAAATACACGGAGCCTCTCTTTTTCCTCCCTCTCTTCTGACAGCGTCAGTGTCTGTCTCATGCAGCAGCTGATCCAGTAATGAGTGACCCGGCCGACAGTAAAAATAAAACATATTTATAACTAGTTTAGGTAGTTTGAGAGGTAATTAAAATAGCTAAGGGGGATGATCTGACTTGAAGTGTGTGTTTTGCTCCGTTCACCGCTGAATCACAGCGGGAGGAGCTGCGTGTCTCCGTCCTGTCAGATTAGACTTCACTCGCGTTTATGTCCATATCGAGAGAAAGATAAATAATCTGAATTCAGTGTGCAGTTTACTTTGACGCGGGGGTGAGCAGCAGAGGTGGGGTTTAGCATACTCAGCCCGACTCAGCCTGGTTGTTCCTGGCCCTAGAACCACGATTTTATGGGGCCGGAAAAACTGTGAATTAGGACCCGCTAGCCGGTACTAGGCCAAGTGGAAACGCAACCAAAAACGGGCCCCGCACGGCTCGGCACGCTTAAAGCGAGCTCTGCGCTGCAGTGGAAACGCGCCATTAGTTTCTATGTACCACCTCACACACAAATGTGACTGTTATGGCACATTTCCACTACACGGCCTCGCTCGGTATGGCTAGGCCTCGTTAGGACTGGCTCACTTTATGCTGCGTTTCCATTACAGTTTAGTAGCTGTGCCATAACTATAGTAACGCAGTGTAGGCGGAGCCGTGACGTCATCTTCAATGAGAACCACAGAAAAACAACATCAGCCGTTAGCTGTTAGCCCTCAGAGCTCACAGCTCCTCATATCTGTTCAGAAACTAGACAAAAGTTAAACACACAGACGTGTATTACAATTAAATCACGGTCAAATATGTTCATTTTGTTGTAGTTGTAGCCCCCTTGCCAGCGATTCTCTCTAGTTTAGCATACTCAGCCCGACTCAGCCTGGTTGTTGGCCGGGAAAGAACCTCGATTTTATGGGGCCAGAAAAAAAGTATCCTCTCAGCATTAAGTGAGAAAGTGTATTCTGTAAAAGAGTCACAGGGCCAGAGGGGGGGCAGGTACCTTGCAGCTCATTCAGACGGTTGACTTTAGCTTTCAGTCCTTTACGAAGCTCATTTATCTCCTTGTCCAGCTGCTCTTGGTCTACAGGTGACAAACAAACTGTTCAGGATGAAGTTATGTATCCACAATATGTGCACCACAGATATATTTATATTCAAATACATGATATTCAGTATCTGGTCAATTTTGATTTCCAAATTCCCTTTTTCTTACCTTTCTGAATCATCTCTCTAGTCTTCAGTTTGGGAAGTTTGAGGAACATGTTTCCGAAGCAAATCTTCACTTTCTCTGCAAATGACATCAGTTTTGATTCAACATCGATACTCATGTCCACAGCGAGTTTTTGTATACGACCTCCCTAACATCATGAATGTTTGAGCCCAGATGTCTCACCCGTGTCCTCTGTCCTCAGCGCGCTCAGAGCCTCTCTGTTCCTGTTCCTCCTGCTGTCCAGCTCCACCACCTGTAACATCAAGTTAGAAACTTCCTCTGGTCATGTGGAGCTTAATAATTACACACACATTTAGTGTAAAATAAACATTTAACAGTGAAACTGCTGTAATATTGCAATGGGTCCAGCGATGCCAATATCGCTGTATGGTCCGTGCTCCCTGCGTGCTGATTATCAAATCAAGTGCTCCCTAAACCAGCTTTGATAACACTTGAATGCATAAATAATTATAAAACATATCATATATTATTCTTAAATGGACCAATCTGCACAATGACTACATGTTGATGATAATACTTTTCTACTTTTACTTGAGTAACATTTTGAATGCAGGACTTTTACTGTAACAGAGTATTCCTACACTCTGGTACTTCTACTTTTACTCAAGTACAAGATCCGAGTACTTTTTCCACCTCTGGATTTATGAACTGGGGTGGACTATTTATAAGAGACAGTTCCTATACAATGCAGTCAAATCAAGTGTCAAGCCGAATTGAATCTTCCAAGTAAAGTCATTTCTCCACCTGTTCCAGAACTCCATCTAACCTGTGATCTGTGATCGGACCCAGGCAGGATCACACCGTACATGTGGATGAAGAAAAACGCCCTGTGGACCACAGACAGGGCTAACATCCGGGTCCTGCGTGTCTGCTCTCAGTTACCTGCTGCTTGGAGCTGAGCACCTCCTCCGCAGCCTCCTCCACCTCCGTCAGGTGCTCCAACACTAGCTGCGACACGGCGTCCATGCTAGCTGCTGCAGTTAGCTGCTGCTCTTCTTCTTCTTCTTCTTCTTCTTCTTCTTCTTCTTCTTCTCTTGCTTTTGGCGGATTGCAAACAACTTAAAAAGGTGCATACCGCCACCTACTGTACATGAGTATGCATCATCACATCATTCCAACTCATTAACCTATGTTCTAATCAAAATAAAATACAAATAAATCAATAAATCAATAAAACCATTAAATAAATAAAACAAAACAAAACAAATCGATGTTCTTTCCTGACCTAATGTTAAATTCTTTTTCCTACCCCAGTTTCACTCAAGAATTTAAACAGTGCCTTTCTGGTAGCTTTTACTCCCTCTCCTTTTGTTCCCAAAACACCAACCACACTCCACTCCCTCTCTGCCTCTAAGACTTTAGCCTTTAATTGTTCTCTTTCCGCTTTATAGCTTTCACAATGTAACAATATATGTTCTACATCTTCTTTTACTGCACAGTTCCCACACTTGTTACTGTCACTTTTCCCCATGATATACAGCGTACTGTTCAAAGCCGTGTGATTTATTCGGAGTCTAGCCATCATGATTTCCTCCCTTCTGTTTCTTTCTTTATGAATATTAATTGTAATTGTATTTTGTACTTTGTGATAGTCCTTGCCTTTCTGGTCTTTCTCCCACCTTTTCTGCCAGATCTCCATCCCTTTCTTCTTAATGACTGCTTTTCCTTCTCCTTTACCAAGTTGAACTGGTAGTGTTATTTGCTTTTGTAGTGCAGTTTTTGCTAATCTATCAGCACACTCGTTCCCTTTCACCCCCTCATGTGCAGGCACCCAGCAGAACTGCAGATCTATGCCGCTTCTGTGCAGTCTTAACAGGCTATGATTCCGCTCTATGAGAATGTCTTCTCTAGTAGTTGTTGTTGATTGTATGCTTTGTAATATGGACAATTAATCTGTACATATAACCACCCTATCTGGTCTGA
>NW_011364676.1:0-3343 GCF_000735185.1 Notothenia coriiceps
TTATATTTTTCATTAGTTTTACCAAAATAACTTGATTTAATTGTATTTAAAATAACATTTCCAAAGAAATAAATCCTTCGAATCTGCCTATTCAGTTTCTGTTGGAATGTGAAGGGTGAAAAAAAAGAAGCTCGTCTCTGCGAGTTACTGTGAAGAGAGGAGCTGTTGGACATCCAGGCGGTCCAGCTATGAATTCACAGAGGGCCCAGCTATAGTAACTAAACCAGAATTTCTCTCTAGGGCTCTGAACTGAACGAGAGAGTAATGTCAAATGACAGTACAATTGACCAATCATATCTTCCCTCTAAATGGGTGCGTGTTATTATCATAGATAAACACTGGAGCCTCATCCCAATACCCCTCTTCGACTCCTCCTTTCCCTCACTCGCTTCCCTTCCCTGCGTCTTAGCTCCGCCTCCGTAAGATGCGAGCGAGAGACACGAGGAGGTGACGTGAGGACAGAGGAGTCCTCAGGTATTAATTGGGATGTCCTCGTTCACTCAAACGTCACTTTTAAACGACGTCTGTTAATTTAATCTCGAGGAAACTGGCTTCCAAGAAAATATTTCAAGGATGCTACGTCATCGAGTGCCGCCGAAGGACTGCTCCAATCTCCAGCATACTTGGAATTCCACCGAGGCCGCGTCCTTGGTTTGGGGGTAATTTCGAGGCTGCACATGGGTAGACTTCGCGTCCTTAAAATCCCCACAATGCTTTGCGCACGGACCAATTTCCCCAAATCTGTGGCGGAAAATCTAAGGCGGGGCCTCTCATATGACGCACACCTGCACACTTGCTAGCCTGTTCCACTCTTCGTTTTCCGAATGCCAGGAAGGGTTCTTGCCTAGCTTCTGAAGCAAGTGACTCGGAAGACATGTGCTACCAAGCAAGCATCCTCTTAGCTGAGGACATTTTAAAAAGTCAATATCGCACTGGTGAATATCCAAAACTTTTTGCTAACAAATGACCAGTTTTATAACGTAGGGAAACTTCAATGAAGGATTGTCAGAGCCTGGAGAAAATAACTCTACGGTAGTTTGACACACATGGAGTGCTTTTTACTAAAAAGCACTAATTGGATACGCTTTTCAATCTGATATTAACATGGCCTTATGACTATGTATTCCTAACTTCTAGACATGTTCAGTAAAAAGCTGTGTGAAGAAACCAAAGCCACTATTTTGTAATGCTTTTTCTGAAAATGGAAGAAATGTGCCGGCTACACAAGGTCAATGCATTACAATCTACACTCAGACTAACATCTACCGTAAAGCAACGTATAATCATTTCATACAGAATAAACACCATTCATATGCATGCATAATGGGAAGCATTACTCACACTCACAGAAAATGATAGCTCCAGTAATGATCACATTCATTATAGAGTATCACAATGAAACGATGAAAAGTGCACTTAGGCGCACTCATTGTTCTGCAGTTGTTGGAGCAGTGGGCTTATGACATGAATTTGTGAAGTGTTTTTGTTTTATTCAGAATACATTACTAATGAACTTGAAAAACAGACAGCGATGTCTATCATACTCATGCAGACGGATCCAAAAATCCAATGCTTAAAATAGCGATGCTGTACCTTAACTCTGGACCACTTGATGGTTTACTGCGCTGTGATAGGACGGATAGAAATTTGGTTTTCTTGCAAATGATTCTGCTTTTAATAGCCAATAATATATAACAGTTTCCTGGCTGAAGCCGACGTCCCCCAACATAACGCAATGGAGGAATACGCATTATAAAAGTTAATCTAATGTAAAAAATCACAGTAAAACCTCAGAAAGGTTTATTGAAAGATGGTCAGCATTAATACAGGTAATACCAAAGTGCTAGTCACACTTATTTCCCTTTCTCCATTCTCTTATTTGCTTTAGCTCACTGTACTTTTTGTTTTGTTTGGATTGTAGATATTAAGCTAATATAACAGGTATTGTATGGTCAGTTCATTGATGATCATGTTATTGAGATTGTAGAAACCAAAGAAGATATGTTCTTATGATGTCCATGAAAGACGGGAATACATATTTTTAGTGTCAACATGCTCCCATGTAGAAAAAGAAAAATAACAATGTGTTTTGATAGCAGCTCTTGGTTTAAATAACATTTCCAGATTCCAGCAATACACCCAGTGGGTAACATGTTATTACCAATGACAGTAATCATGGCAAAACCTACAAAAGTAATCCTCAAGTTGAAGCCACAATTTGCCCTTTTGTAGATATTGCTTATTGGTTCCGCTTGATCATGTAGAGACAGACAGACAGACAGACGGAGGTGGTGAGCAGTCACAGGGGAAACAGTGTGTGTGTGTGTGTGGGTGTGTGTTGTTGGTATGTTGTGTCAATGACTGAGTGAGTTGGCTCCACTAAGAATAGCACGCTCAGCTGAACCCTCAGTGCACTTAGGGCCATGATAAGCAACGTCAGGGGACATTTACTTCATGTGCAGAAAATGAAATCTACATTTTAAATCCGACAAGTTAAAAGGTGGCAGTAATCTGGCTCGCCCGTGTCGATGTAATTGAACAACAGGAAGTAGCACATCTGTTCGCAGAGATATCACACGATTCCCATATTTACATTTGTTATCCCCTGCCTTGCACTATAGGATTAATGGAGAAATTAGGATCCTGCCTGCGGCGGTAAACAAAGAATGAGATATCAGAGCAGCAGTCAAATGTTGTCAAACCTCTTCTGAGGACACGGATTGATACTGACGCAAATCAATTTAAATATCATAATCTAGTATTTACATTAATGAAGGTATTTTGAGTTGTAAAGGGATTTATCCTGTGGATGTTTTGCAGTAAATGGCACAAATGCAAGATGTTCTATGACTCACTTAATCAAATTGTATTTACAGTGGGGCAAAAAAGTATTTAGTCAGCCACCAATTGTGCAAGTTCTCCTACTTAAAAAGATGAGAGAGGCCTGTCATTTTCATCCTAGGTACACTTCAACTATGAGAGACAGAATGGGGGGAAAGAATCCAGGAAATCACATTGTAGGATTTTTAATGAATTAATCGGTAAATTCCTCGGTAAAGTAAGTATTTGGTCACTTACAAACAAACAAGATTTCTGGCTCTCACGGACCTGTAACTTCTTCTGTAAGAGCCTCCTCTGTCCTCCACCTTTTGAAAGTCTGTGTTGCCCAGCGACATCCCCAAAACATCACTGCTCTAGAGGAGATCTGCATGGAGGAATGGGCCAAAATACCAGCAACAGTGTGAAAACCTTGTGAAGACTTACAGAAAACGTTTGACCTCTGTCATTGCCAACAAAGGGTATATAACAAAGTATTGAGATGAACTTTTGTTATTGACCAAAT
>NW_011364677.1:0-2115 GCF_000735185.1 Notothenia coriiceps
AAAAAACATTTCTATGAAGTGTTTTGCTCAAAATACCAAAAAGATCACCCATTCTAGCCATGCCTCATATCCCTCTATTTCACTTCCTGTTTCTAAAGTGCTGATTTGGGGTATAAAGCTTCTTTTTTTTTTTTTAAATTGATAAATAATAAAAAGGAGGGCGCTGAACTCATGCGGGACCCGGCAGCTACTGTCTAAACTAAACACTGACGTGATGAAATGCCATATCATGGATTATCAAGGATTATTTCTGAAACAGTATGGAGCTCAAAGGCTTTCTCTCTTGCCGGTTATACC
The DNA here is from genome assembly GCF_000735185.1 of Notothenia coriiceps. Taxonomy (NCBI): domain Eukaryota; kingdom Metazoa; phylum Chordata; class Actinopteri; order Perciformes; family Nototheniidae; genus Notothenia; species Notothenia coriiceps. The sequence goes on from NW_011364677.1 coordinate 298, forward strand.
ACAAGGTGAGTTCCTTTTTACTTCCTGCTTCTTCACACACATGCTCTCCAGTACAGGTTAGCTCTGAGTGTTAGCGATGCAAATGTAAAACACCGACCATATTACGTCCAAAACAGTCGGGCATTGTTTCCGATAGCAACGTTTCTGATAGGGCCGTGGGTCCACATTTCAGATATTACGTCATATCGGACACAAATCTGGATCAGCTCCGTTGTTCCCCCGTTTTTAGAGAATTGGGTACGGAGGAAAAGAGAGAGGGGTTTATTTTCTGACGCTGCGTGAGTTCCCCGACACACCGGGGGGACATATTGATGTATAAAATACATCAAAAAGTGCATTTTGCATGATAGGTCCCCTTTACATTTTTATTTTTTCCAATTGATTTGTGTATTTTTGAAGTCTTTTCTTTTTATTTAGAAATCACACCATGTTCATTTTAATATTGTGCAGTGATAATGTGAATAAGGTTTAAAATGATAGTTCCCTCTAATATCACAATCATGAGTCAAAATAACCGGAATTTTTTTTTTTCCAAAATGTTGAACCCCTACAGCGAACTCTGTTTTCTGAGTTTCTATTACTCTAAATTATTAATTTATAATGTTTAATTCCTGCTCTCTCTGCTCCTCAGATCCTGGATGACCTCCTGGAGGTGGACAGAGTCACGGCTCATTTCTGAGAAACATTCCCCCCCGACTCGTCTCGTCCACTGAAATGTTTTTTACTCAACGGAGAACAATGTTTTGTTATAGCCGTTTTTGTGCAAAACTGATTTGTTTTTCTTACTTCGTAGACAAAAAATGAAAGAAAAGAGGACAGCTATGTTTTCTTAAGATATTTTGTATTAAAAAAGAAACAAAAATCAGTAAAAATTAATTTACACAACCGTTGGGTCTGTTTGTTTTTTTGAGTATTTTGAAAATCAATTACAGCCAGAATACTTGATTTAACCCACGGGGAAATAAGGTATTCTGACAGTTGCTCTATTTAATTGATATAAACAATAATTTAAAGTCAAGATAAAGAAGAATACAAATATTTAGATAAGATTACAGGGTGTCCGCGGGGTCTGGGTGCGTTGACACCAGCCTTGTATAGTCCGGTTGAATCGAACCCTGGTACGTTTAGCCGCTTGGTGCGGTTCATTTGGGTCGGTGTGAACACAGTCCGAGACCTCTTAAGCGAACTAAACAACCGGACTCTGGTCCGCTAAAATAGGTGGTCTCGGACCGCTCGCTAGTGAACTCTGGAGCGGTTCATTGCTGGTGTGAACGCAGTCCGCACCAAAACATAGTAAGCGCAGTATTTACGTGTCACAAGAACGCGGATGTCTTCAAAATCTTTAGCGAAAGAGTCTTTCAAGACATCTGCGTTGTTTAGGGCGACTGTGGCTGTGAGGGAGTGTGGTCGTCTTTCAACCAGAAGGTTGTGGGTTCGATCCCAGCCCATGCAGTCAACATGTCGATGTATCCTTGGGCAAGATACTTAACCCTGAGTTGCTCCCAATGGCGTGGCCAACGGTGTATGAATGTTAGGTCCTAGAGTAAGGTCCACTGCTCTGTATGAATGGGTGTGAATGGGTGAATGACATGTAGTATGTAAAGCGCTTTGAGGGGTCTTAAAGACTGGATAAAGCGCTATATAAGTACAGTCCATTTTACAATTTTTTTTTTTTTTAGTTAAAGAGTGAAGCAGAATGAAGTCTTGAACAGTGTCGTGTAAAGTAAAAATTCTCCGTCAGCTACATAAAAGTAAGAACACCTGTCGTCGGTGAAACGCCCCTCCTTACTGCAGAACGTCTCATTGTATGTGTTATAA
>NW_011364678.1:0-2450 GCF_000735185.1 Notothenia coriiceps
AGCCTTATCTTTTCTCAGCCGCAGCTCCGTGGATTTCTCAGCCTGAACTCAGCCTGAGCACACACACAAACTCACAGCCAGGCTATGAGAGTGTGTGTGTGCTCAGGCTGAGTTCAGGCTGAGTTTCGAGTTGTCTCGCTGTCTCGCAGACCCCACGCAGCAACCAGGAAACAACCCCAGTAATCCAGCTCACACTGTCCGCTCCAGCAGCGAGCCGCGCAACGTCCCGCCAACACGGCACCCAGACCCCACGCAGCATTCTCATCTGTTTGTCATTACTGGTGTCATTTTCTGGTTGCTAACAAACGCCGTTGTAACACATAATCACTGATGTTCCACTGTAACAGTGGTGAACTCATCAGAACAGAGTGGCCGAGCTGACCAATCAGAGCACAGTGGGCTCATAGGGAGGGAGGGGGGGGGTTAGGAGCTCCAACAAGCCGTTTAGGACAGAGAGTGAATACACATACTATACAGAGATGCTGTATGAGAAACCAATGTGAGTTTGGAACATTGAACAATGTAAATCTGTTCTAGTAGACCTCAACAATGGAATTATGATCAGTGGAAATGGCCATGACATGGGACCTTTAAGTAGATTTTAGAGACTTCTTACAGTTTTGGTCTGCTTTGACTTTAACATTGAATTCTAAGCATATAAGGATGCATCAGAAAACTAATAAATTAAGAAATCTCCAATTGTCTCAAACTTCCTTTCTAGTTTTTTATCTTAACATTCATGTTGTCTCCTTTTTTACCTGTAGTGGAAACCAGCACCAGAAATGCCATATCTGTTAATGCTTTGTTAGTAAAGACATCACTTCAATCTTTTCACTTCACTAAGAACATTTCGAAATGTGCATTCAGCTACATAAAACATGTGTGTGTTCGTTGTTGACACGATAAAGTTAATAACCCGACTTTCCAAATAGTAATGCTATGTGGCTGTTCTTCCCACCAGTCATCTGTCCGTTCCCCAACACTAACCATGAGGGGAACCACAGCGTCAGCACCGTCTTCCTCACCACCAGTGGAAACGATACTTCAGCCTCTACCTTTGAACACTGGTGGAGCAAGACGAACACCGTCCCGCTCTACCTCATCGTCCTGCTGCTGCCGCTGCTCTGCTTCCGCTCGGCGTCCTTCTTCGCCAGGTTCACCTTCCTGGGTAAGAGAGGCCATGCTCAACGTTATTATCAATCCTCTGTGTGTGAGATATTGGGGTTTTCTATTTTGTTGTGTTTTTAAACGTTTTTACATCGTGTATGAGAGTTTTTCAGTCTGTGGCTGTAAGTATGATTTTATTGTCTCGTGCTTTTACATTTGTTTTTTTTGCGTTATCGGTTTTGTCTATGTATTTATGCTGCTATTTATATATGTATTGATGTACAGCACTGTGCTATATAAATAAACATGGATTGGATTGAGATTCAGACAGGGAGAACGAAATGCTGTTTCTCACAATCACACAGTGTGTGTGTGTGTGTGTGTGTGTGTGTGTGTGTGTGTGTGTGTGTGTGTGTGTGTGTGTGTGTGTGTGTGTGTGTGTGTGTGTGTGTGTGTGTGTGTGTGTGTGTGTGTGTGTGTTCTCTCTATGTTATTTCAATTTTCTGTGACTATTTCAAGAGATGTTAACGGTCTACTGTGAAGCTCTTCAAACTGCAATTCTTGTATGAAAGCGGCTATACACATAAAGCTGATTATTATTATATGACTTTTGGATTACATCAATTATCAAAGCAATGCAAATAAATACAAGAGGAAATACATATCAATACTAACACGTGTCCTGTAGTGATACTGAACAGTGTAACCCTTTACAAAACAAGACACCAAGTGATATAAGATAATAATCCTTGTACGGAAATTCACGTGTTGAGGCAGCAACAGCATAAGAAGAAGCACAGATATTACACGCGTCCTCTGCTTTTATTTATAGGAAAAGGTGCATTTCATTAAGCATACTCGGGCAGTATGACAATGAGCACATACTACAGTTTAAAAAAAGCCGAAATAAAATCTGTAATGTATTGTTTTTCTTTCCATTTTCTCCAGGAACGATTTCAGTGGTGTACCTGCTTTCGCTGGTCACCATTAAAGCCGTTCGCCTCGGTTTCAACCTGCAGTTCCACTGGTTCGACTACACCGAGTTCTACCCGCCAGGTAAATATCCGCACGTTTCAATGCTTCTAATCTGTACGTATCTTTACTCCACAACTCATATAAAACCAGGCAGGCTCTGAACTATCTGTGGTTCACGTCCAGGAGTGTAAACCGTTCCATAGATGTTTGGAAATACTACTATATTTTATAAAATGTATGTTTGCCACCTCTTCCAAACGGACAGCTCCACTATGAGTCTCCCTGATGCCATGTATTCTGATTAATGCTGTCAAAATTATCGCGTTAACGGCGGTAATTCATTTTTTGAATTAATTGCGTTAAAATAT
>NW_011364679.1:0-4026 GCF_000735185.1 Notothenia coriiceps
AGGCAACGTTCTTGTTGTCCTCTGTGTTGAGTTGTTAATGAGTGAGACACACCAGAGTTGAGGATCAGTGGGGTTTATTCTCCCAAAATATATATTTGACAATTTTAGGCATTTAGCAGACGCCTTATTTCAAAGCGACTTAGTGGTGGTGTTCCAGGCGGGATTTGAACTCGTAACCTTCCGATCATCAGCCCACATCACTATCCTTAGACCACCCAAAAAAGAGTTGTTAAAAATGAGAATGAGATCTATTTGTGGCGGACGATATGTAATTGTGGCGGAGAATCGGAGCAGCAGGAGCGGTACTGCAGTCTCTTTACCGCACCGTTGTGACGAAAAGGCAAAGCTCTCTGTCTACCGCGCCATCTTCGTTCCTACCTTCACCTATGGTCATGAAGGATGGGTCATGACCGAAAGAACAAGATCGCGGATACAAGCGGCCGAGATGGGTTTTCTCCGCAGGGTGGCTGGTGTCTCCCTTAGGGATAAGGTGAGAAGTTCGGTCATCCGGGAGGGACTCGGAGTATAACCGCTCCTCCTTCGCGTCGAAAGGCACCTAGTAAGGATGCCACCTGGGCGCCTCCCTAGGAGGGATGGGAACGATTAATCGAATATTTGAAATTATTCAGGTGGTTATTAATATTGTTATTAATTTTCTTTTGGGAGGGATGCCTAAGTTGATTACATATTATGAAATTGAATAATTCAATGTATACGACAGTGCCATAGCTAAATGTGTTAGGTGACGTCTAAAGGTGTGTTTTACTCCGCTCACCGGTCCCTCACAGCGGGCAGAGCTGCAGGTGCTGATCTCTCTCTCTCTCTCGCGCCCGGTTATACTTCACTCGTGTTTATGTCCAAATCCATCAGATCTAGCTAATTCTAGCTAATGATATGGCTGCTGCTACACGCAGCAGACTAAGACTCAAACCTCATCTTATGCCCAAATGCGGCGCAAATGTGCTCCGCAGCCGTTGCGAGGTTCCGGCGCTAACAGTTCATGAGCGTGTCCCCCCGCCCCCTGTCAACACTCGCAACACATGAGTGGCCAGCCTAAACAACAATAAGCGCTGCTTGGCAACCCGTGTGTGGCGGCAAAGTACATAGACATTTTGACAGGAGAGATTTAATTTTGCCGGTATTCAACATATTTTACCAGTCATAGGTATTTACACTCTAAGAAGAGTCCTACACAACAGACATGGCGTCAAAAAGGAGTAATGTGTGGAAATATTTCGACCAGGTTAGTGAGTGCGGTGTAGAGTGCAAACTATGCCAAATTAAACTTATATACATACTATACCTTGCTATACCCGCAACCTCCATTCCAGCTGAGAGGGTCTTCTCTACAGCTGGCCTGATTGTGTATCACCTCCGCACATGAAAGTTGTAGGCCTATAGCTGTCAACAATTTTTTTTTTTTATAGGATATGTTCATTTCGGTTAAACGGTTAACCGTTTTTTGGGGGGTCGAATATTCGAATATACATTTGCTTTCAAATTCCCATCCCTAGTTCCCGGAAGAAAAAAATGGAAAAAGAGAAATGTCCAACAAGGCGTTCTGGGGCAGCATAGACAGGTATTTTCTGTGTTAGAGTTTTACTCTCTACACTATAGGGTGTACTTTGATGGTTTATGACTCTGCAGACCGTTTACATGCAGAAAAACCTTCATAACACACAAGGGGACAGGTAATAACCGGAAAAGCATTTGATGGGATCTTTAAGCTGTGTATCAGTGGGGTTTAAAGAAGGAGGCAGTTACATTAATGAACAATGAGTGTTAAAAAAAATATGTTTTGTGACTGAACACAATTCACGATGCAGAATTTCTGAAGAGAAGATTGTTCGATTTTACAAACAAGAATACATCTCCTGAACCCAGAACAGGCAGTGGGGTGGACACGAGGAACAAACACCAAACAAACAAAAAGACAAACTACAGGTTTACATTTCCATATTGTCATTTTGCTGAGTATGTACTTCCATTTTAGGGTTGGTCCTAATGAGCAGGGGCCAGCCTCCAGTGTGTGGTAGATTACTTTAAATGGTCGCTAACACTAGAAAACCCTGTATGTTTCCAAACTCAGAGTCCCAGAGACATTTCTAATTGAATTAAGAGATCTTGGTGGTTTTTAACTCTACATTATAATCGGTTGAATGATTTTAATCATGGGGCATGGATTTTAATTGATCAGAGACACAAGCTGAGCAACCTTTAGCCGTTTTTTGAACTTCAGAACTTTCTGCTTCTGTCTATAATAAAATGATACATTTTATGTATACAGCTACACATATTACAAAGGGCCAAAACACTTCCATTAGAAGAAACAATGCAAATGCACTTGTCCATGATATGATATTTCTTAATTTGCATGTGTTCTGGTGTTTTTGTGTTTGCATCGTTTCGGAAACTGCAGCCGTTTCTGCAAATGGAAGTGTTTTGGGCAGGAAATCCTGCAACTGGTGGACACTGACCCAGATTCTTCTCCTGCTCTCCTCTTTGTCTCAAACAATTCATTCTCCTCCAAGCCTTCTTTTTCTGAAAGTATAATGAGGTAGCCAGGCCTTATAATTGGCTTAATTATTAGTCATTAGTTCCATCATATGATAATTAGCTCATATGTAAATTGCGGGCCAGACGAATCCCAGTGCCCGTCTCTGAGTAATTAGTGTGTGGTTCCTCTGCATCCTGCGGAACATGTGTGAGAGCTCAACAGAGGGAGGGACTGGAGACTAATTAGAAATATCTCACATAAAGCATTTCTACATTAATTACAACATTTTCTGTGTCCCAATACTTTCCCTTCTTCTCCTAACAACTGGGCTGCGTCAGAGGAGGACACCACAAACCAACAAGGAGCTGCTGCTTAATCACACATCAGATCCTGATTTGCATTTCTAATTGTAATTAATTAGGATTGTTCAAATAGAGTGTGTGTGTGTGTGTGTGTGTGTGTGTGTGTGTGTGTGTGTGTGTGTGTGTGTGTGTGTGTGTGTGTGTGTGTGGTGTTTGTTACCCGATTATGTCATTATCACAGCAGCATGTGGGCACTTCCTGTCCTCAGTGACTGTGACTTTGGCCCAATCCCAAACCACGCCCTACACCCTACCCCTACACACTACCCCTCCGTGACGAAGTGACACTCGCAGCTCAACGAGGCTCCCTCCTGTCAGATGGAGGGAGTAAATACAGCAGCAAGCTTTGGGACAAACTCCCCTCTCTCCGACAGAAACAGGAAATGGCGTAACTGTATGTAACAACGGTTTCAAATCTGTATCTCTTGCAAAATGTAAATTAATAACTCAAATAAAACTCCAAACATCTTTAATTGTGTTACTTTTTTGTAAAGCTCTTTTAGTTTTAAACCTGATTTTTATAACCTTCTAGTTTTTGCAACAGTCTGTAAATATACACAACTTTATAATAAAATGCACACATTTACCTTTTTCTAGGCTAAACACAGGTATGATCCTAAGTTAATTAACATATGAGGTTATCATGAGGTTGTTAACATCGCAGTTTATCAGTGGATGTTTGCTGGAACTTTTTGTCAACAGCGTGTTTCCTGACGGACACGCAATGCATTGAACTAGTTACCGGTCTCAAGTCAGCACCGCTGCAGACACGCTGATTCAGGGCCCGATAACCCATTCCCCCTCCACACTCGTTGGTTTGGTACAGCACTTAATGTAGCGGACCCTCCGCGCGAACAGAGGGGTAGTGTGTAGGGCGTGGTTTGGGATTGGGCCTTGCTGTCCTCTGTGACTGTGACTTCCTGTCCTCTGTGACTGTGACTTCCTGTCCTCTGTGACTGTGACTTCCTGTCCTCTGTGACTGTGACTTCGGCTCAATTCCAAACCACCTCCTCCACACTACCCAGGATCCTTCCTTGACATTGAGAAACACTCAGGGTGTTTCTCACCCATGTGCAGCCTCGAAATTTCCCCCAAATCAAGGACGTGGCCTCGGTGGAATTCCAAGTATGCTGGGGATTGGAACAGTCCTTCGGCGGCACTCGATGAC
>NW_011364680.1:0-20050 GCF_000735185.1 Notothenia coriiceps
CCATGACTTTAGATGAAAATAAGGTGCCACTCCCCTCCGCGAGGTATTTGGTTAGAACACAATTGTGTGCTAGAAGCAGATGGAGGGGGTTACCTTGGTTGGTTACACAAGTCAAAAACATCATGACAAAGTGGCCAAAATCTGATCAGCTCATTTTCAGACTGGTTTTTATATCAGGACAAAGTGAGCGAATCTCTTTACACAGAGGGGACACATGTTTATGTATAAAAGATGTGAAGAATTGATTGTGCATAATAGGTGACCTTTAAGAGTTAAAAGTTCTCTTTCATATCGGAATATTTCCTGAGACTTTTTGTTTTCCTTTCACACCAATATTGCATTATTTATATTGATTAACATCGTGCAACAAGTTAAAACAAAAAATGCTTCGGGAGATTAGTCGAATAGTTTTATTTTCAGGATTCCATTTTACATTTCATGTACAGCTGATACATTCTGCCTGGATTTACCATGTGCATGTCAAATGTTGCCAGTCAGACGCAGCAAACTAAAATGAAAAAAGTATATATAAAAACAAAAAGCACATTTGTTTTTCCATCAGGAAAATGAGCCATCTCCTTCGCAGTGCCGCTTGTCACCTGAAAGAGAATGAAACATTAAGAAAAACCCCAGAAAACTAAAGTCATCATGCAACAAGTAGTTGTCCCTCCAGATGTCATTAGAGAAAATATATGACAAAATGCCTGCTAAATACAAATTCTATCAATACATGTGGGACATTTATAGAATAAGCACTTCAAAATGTGCAGGAGTGTTAGGAAATGGACTTCAGTGGTCACATGTTACACATTTACTAGTGAATCTGACTTTCCTCAAAAAGTTAAAATGTATTCCTCGTGTATTCTGTGCTGCTATTGTATTTAGCAGTCAAAAAGCACAAGGAACGCTCAATTTAGCACCTCTATGCAAACCTTGAAGCCAAAGAAGCATGCTTCAGGTCTATCAGTAGATGCAAATGAAAGTCTACCTTAACTGTAAGACAATATTATAACTGCTCACCTGTCGGCCAAAGACTGCTCAACAGTGAACATCACAGCTGGGACATCTTCTCTCAAGTTTCCTCTCCCAACGCTTAACCCAGGAGACTGTCAAAGGGAGAAAAAAAACATTAACTTGAGGCTTCAAACAGAATAAGTCATTAGTATAGGAACCAATAGATTGACCATATCAACAAGTTTAACATTTGATTTATCCTCCCCGATTCAATCCGAGACACCATGGAAAGAGGCGAGCAGAAAGCGCAGGGACATTTAATTTTGCATCTGAAATTTTAAAACCCAGGGTATCTCACAACAGAGAGCCCAGGCTGTCAAAGATGCGGCTTGTGACAAAGCTAAAAGTCTTGATCCCCAAAACATTTAGGCCTTAGCATGCGTCTCCACAAAGTAAACACATCTTTACATACATGACTGGATGCCGAGGGCAGCAGTCCTCTTGTTGGAGCTCCTTTATCAGGATGCATTAACTCCTGTGGTTCCACTGCTTGGCAGAGTGTGGTGTTTCAGCAGCAGTCATCTCTGGAGATTCTGCAGCAGCTGACACAGCCATCATCCTGCATTCACCTCACACAGGGATCCCCCAAAAGGCATAGGATCTGCAAGTAAAAAGTATGAAAAAGGGGTTATTTGACAGTAGTGCCCATACACAAGTTCCTTTTAATGACATCCAATAGGCTAACACTGTACTTTAAATATAAGGCTTTAGGAGCCACAACTGCTTTAATAACTCGGAGATCCAGGAGAACTGTGGTTTTGCCATGGCTTGTCATGTATGCATAAATATTGAGACTGAAAAAGGGAGAAAAGATCTTACAGTATTGTGTCTGCAGCTTACTGAAAAATAGGTGATCAGCAGCTACTGGTTCATTCCCATTATTTAAAAAAAAAAAAAAAAGAAACAATGATTTATCCTCCCTGATTCAATCCGAGACGCCATGGAAAGAGACGAGCAGAGAAAGTGCAGGGACATTTAATTTAGCATCTGAAATACTTAAAAGCCAGGGTATCTCACAACAGAGAGCCCAGGCTGTCAAAGATGCGGCGACAATTATTTATATAAACACATTTTGTCAACTGTTCAACCGTTTTAAATGACCTGAGAAAAGCAAACAAATCATCGTACAATAAACAAGCAAAACCAGTAGACATAGGTGTTGTCTGGTATATGGAAGAAAACATTCCCACGATTTCCGGGACATTAGGACAATTCAAATTAGTATAAACTACACATTTAAAGTTAGCATTTAAGTTAGCCAGCATGGTAGCAACGAGGCCTTTCCGGTGCTGCTGAACTGTGTGACGGTAGAAATGTTTTCCGAAAACCATCTACCAACTTCAGTTAGCGTCCTGTATGTTTACCATGTTTAAAAAGACATTGAATTAGTTGAACTAACCATTGCAATTCTGGTATCCGTGTTCCTTTATACGAAACGGATAGACCATGATTCGGAAGAAGATACAAAATGGCACCAGCTAATTTACACGTGTCCACAGACTGAGATTTTACAGCTAAAACGCTCAAACTTTAACACTTTTTTCCCATAAAGGTGCAAAACGTAAGATACTTACAGCAGACCACGTCGGTACAGAAGATTGACTGGTTCATGTTGTTTGGCATTATGGATATTGGAGAGGACATTTTTGCTGCGTGCTGCTGGTGAGTGAGGCGCTGAAAGACCGTGAAAGCTGCAGCCCCCAGATTAAATAGGCTACCCAGATGTGTGAGGGTCGCCCCCTGGAGGACGGACAGGAAGGTTTACCTCCCATGGACCGGAAGTAGATGGGCGTGACTTTGCCCCCTGGTATGTTATTTTTACAGTAAAGTACAGTAGATATGTCCAAAGAACTATCCCCCATGAAACAGTGTTTTGTTGTTGGATGCTATTCATTTTGATACAAGGCTTGTTGTAGCACGGCTGTTTTAAGAATATTATACAAAAGAAAAAGCTTTTTTAATTTGGGAATTCATCGTTATTTTCCTTCGTAACGAAACGAAGCAGAATTCAGCATCTGTGTAAACTTTCCTTTAAAGTCGGGTTTACACCCTTTCATGATAATCTTAGTTTAAAAAATATATATTATTATATAATTATTATTATTAATGTTGTTTTTGTTTGTGGTGTTTTCAGCAGCAGAGTTTTAAGTAAATAATACACTAATGAAGATACTTATGAAAAATACATACTGTACGTAAATTAGGCCAAGAGAACGAAACGGATTAAATTAAAACATTAAATCATTGCCGATGAAACGTCAGATGTGGAACATAAACGCACGTGCACGAAGCGCGTGCTCGACTCTTCCTCCAACACTGTGAGTTCACGGTGCAGCACTGCTTAATTGGATCCCGCGAGTTTAACTGGTCCTCCATCAGTCTCCTGTGGATTTATGTGAAGATAGCAAGCTTTAAAGAAGACTTAAGAGCAGGTAAATTAAGGCTTTGTTTTCAAGTCATCAGTTTTTATGTTTGACCACCCCTATCTTCACTAGTGATTAACTTCGAATAAATTGCTAATTGTTAAAGACTAAATAGTTCAATCATCTCATAAACCAACAATTCAATCTGTTTCTTCTTCAGCTGTTGAATTAACAGCTAACATTGAGGGTAATGTTGCCTGAAATCCTAATTCAAATGTACGTTTTGTTTAATCTACCACAGGCATTAGACAGTGAAGCAGCTGCAGTACTATGTTCAGAGCAGTGTTTGGAAACAAGAGAGAAGGAGGAGGAAAACGAGGAGAGAAAAAGAACCAAAGACATCCAGGTAAGAGCATACACACTGAAACCACTCTCTGTAACTAAACTATAGCATGTCAGAACAAATAAAAGACAACATTGCGCATTTGGGCTCTGTCTAATGTTGTACGCACAACGTCTTGCATTATTTGATGGCAATATGCAGGTTCTCTTCTCTTGGGTGGTTTAAGTAGAGCCATTTCAATTAGCCTAATTCATCAGTGTGTGCTGTCCTTAACACAGTGTCCCACTGCTTGCATTTAAAGTGTGTCAGAAGAAGTTGGGGTGGGGGTTAGGCAAACATCCTGACCTACTAAAAACACACAGAATTTTACAACAATTTGTGAGAGGCTTCAAATGTCTGAAACAAATCTATGTACTTGATATAAATGTGATGTATTTGTTGTAAATAAACTGAACGTTTAGTTGTATTCTCAGTTAAATGTGAACTGAACTGAGTTTTGCTGAACAACATTTAGCTGTTTAACAGGAGCTAGGATGTGTTCACAGAGAGATCTGTCAACCTGCTGCAGTTCAGAGGAGATATCAGACTGCGCAGTGGAGATAGATAAACATAAGTAGAGCTCAGTATTAGAGCAACCATGTTGCCCATTAATATTTGATAATGTTCTGCTCTGGGTACCAAGAAGAACTGAGAGGAAGATAGAGAACTGTGTCAGTCTCATTAAAAAGGATATAGTATGTTTACAGTACATTGGAATGGCTCTGATAATTTGCCCAGAGATCTCGCTTCTTCTTAAAAGTGTAACATTAAATGTTTCATGGCTCTGGTCCTTCTTCACATTTAGGAATTATGCAAGATCATATCATGTGGAATTTTAATATTAAGTAGTGGACAGTTCAGAGTTCTTGTTTTTCTCATGGTAATAACGGCAAAAACAGACATAAGAGAGATCATTTTTCCACAGTGAACTACTGTTATATGGTATAACCATTATAAGTGGACATAATGAGGCTCCATGACGGACAAAGTATGAAAATGATTTAGATATTGTATGAAAAAATACAGCGTCGACTCTTTATTAGGTTTGGTTTGGTTTCTTTAAATAGATGTTCTCGCATTAAAATCGTTCCATTTCATCAATCAGTAATATTCCCCTGAGACAAGATAGGTTTGCTCTTCTGCTGCATTATACGATGCATATGTTGCTCTTCTTTCTCTGCAATATGTTCATCTGTTGTACAGCCACTGCAACATATGTCCCCCTTTATATTTTCCCTACACACTCCTATCTTCTCCATATAGCAAGTGAGGTGTACACTCACAGCACTTTGCAGAAGGGTAGTCGTGGGCGTGCCACACATGTCAAGGAGCATGCCAGTGACCCGGTAAAACTGAGGAGACTGACCAAGGGAGCGTCCATTTCCTTACCGTCCTCCCCTCTCCTCCCTCGACAGGCCGACATAGTTCCCTCCCACTCGTGCATGAAGTTCCCAGGTGAGTTAAATTGAATAACAATAATACACATAAAGCACAGTGTCACTATGAGAAACTGGGAACAGCAAGAAGCAATGCATCAGGGAATAGCTGCAAAGAAAGCAGAATGCTTTATGGGTTTGCCTTGATTAGTTAGCAGAGAGCTTCTGTGCATTCAGCTGTTCCATACATGTGACAGCAAATGCAACAGCATCCCATCTCTGCCCCCAGGGCCTGGGATATGTGACAGATTGTCAGAGTAAATGATTGAACAAGATAACTTAAGGCAAGCAACCCAAATTAGGCAGGTTGATTTTGAGATATTATATTAATTTGTCTCTACTATGAATACAATATTCTTTATTCACAAAAAAGAAACGCTTTTGACAAAAATATATTAAATTAAAACTCAAGTTCCTAAGCTTTTTCTTTTCTTTTTATAGATATACATTTTTTCTTACACTTTTTTTTACATCATATTTATTTCTTAAAGACAATTGAGTGGCAGGTTTCAAAATATACCTTAAATCAGTTAAGGCTAAATATTTGTTCTGTTTGAGTGGAGGACACATTTTCTTGTTTGATTTTATGGTGTCTTCTACAATAATCAGGATTAATATCTGTTCATTACCACAAACAAGAAATGTGCTTTTGTCAAACATAAACATAGAAGCAGAACAAAATTATAATAATTCAACCAAGTATAAATAGTCAAGAACCGGAAAAAGAAAATAGAAAAAGATATATAAAACAAATAGAAAAAGACACTGCAAGAAATATTTACAATACATCTGATTTCAAATGAATGAGTTGTGTGGTTTTGGAAGCGTTTGTTTGCACAGAAATGTGCAAAAAAGGATGTGCAATGGTTAATATAATTAATTATTAAGTATGCAGTGTAAAGAATATAGTCCCCAAGACGTGCATTAATGTAACACATACAGACAGAATTGAAGATTAAACATATTCTACGATGTACATACTGTCTCATAAATACTTAATTATTGAATTAAAATAACACTTTTTAAATACATGGGCAAATTCCTGTAGTGTATTTTATGATGTTAAAACTGTTGAGATTCCAAAGATGTCACCCATGTTTAAACAAGCAGTAACAGATATAGTTTGCTTATGGCAATAGAAATATAATGAATACTATTATTCTATTTTAACATTATTTCCCCTATACATTCTGTGAGATTTTAAATATTTAAAGCCTCCATTTCAAATGTTTCAATCAAAAGAAAAAGCCATGTATGTGTTGTTTGCCTTACGTTGAAAGCAGCACAAGGTGGCAGTGTCCTGCAGCGAGTACAGCCACTCAGAAGAAGGTGCTGTTACATTTTCCTTGCATGCAGCACTGCCTTGTTTTTCCTAGTACACTGAACGGTCATGACGAGGGAAATGATACACTGTCATGGCCTTTATGTCTTCTTTGGTCATGCAAAATCAAATATTAAACTGTTTATTGAACAGTGTTCCAGAGTCTATCCACATGTGAGGTTCAAACACCAAATAACCTTGAGTATAAGTGTCAGTACATTTCAGTCTTCGCCAACATCTCATCTCTCTGAATTATCTCCAGTCCTAAAGAATCTGTGTTTTCAAAAACCCTCAGATGTTGTTGCATAAATTGAGACACACCCACACACCTCAATATGAGTGCACCACTGTCCCTGCCATCACACAAACACACAGAAAAACACGCACACACAGACATTAGCAGTGCTAATATATTATAGATAAACGCCCACGGTACAGTGAATATTGTAATGCTTGCATGCATGGCTCGCACTCTGTACATACTGCCTTAAACTCCTGGGACACAATTCAAATTCTGCACCACAGATCTCATCTGGGGAGGCTTAATCTCTCTCTCTCTCTCTCTCTCTCCCTCTCTCCTCTCTCCCTCTCTCCTCTCTCCCTCTCTCCTCTCTCCCTCTTGCCTTGCTCTCCCTCACTTTCTTTCATATCCCTCCTTATCTCCACCCTCTATCCCTCCCTCTCTCCCACCGTGCTCTCCCTCCCTCTCGCTGTTCCTCTTCGCTGTGGCCGAAGGACGGGTAAGGCAGCGAGAGTATGTGGATGGCTCTTCCAACGCGAGAGATCCTCTTGTCTTTGCCTCGTGCCGTGGCAGGACAGACCAGAGAGGTGAGCACGGAGTGTGTGGGAGTGTGTGTAGCATCGTGTCGGGGTTTTTCCAGGTATTGATTGGGGAAGCTGAATGAGGATGAATTGGCTGTAGGTGAGTGATTGTTAATATGCAATTGAAGTTTGAGTTTGTGTTTTAATTACACATAAAAGGCTATGCATTAAGTTTTCCTTTAAGGTGTAATCATCAGTGTTTCTGAATGAGAGTGGATTTGTTTCATCACAGTTTTGTCCTGACTTCTTTGCATGCGGTTTGTATGGTTATCAAAGCAATAGGGGCATAAATACCCACATCCAACCGGCGTTCTTTATGTTATTGACCAGAGGGTTACCCTTAGGCTGAATACATTTTATGAGGCATCTTCTATCCCGGTTGCCAAGCACCTCTCAGCTTCCCGTTTCCAATGGCAACTGCTGGGTGGTTTGATGAATAGTACTGGACATTCAGTGTGTCCTCATGTTACTCCAGATTGGGTCTCGGTGCTCTGCTGACTAAATGCAAAGTTGTCTCTCCTCCCCCTCTCTGAAATACACATCCACCCTTCCTACCCAAGTGTTCAGCAGCTTTTCAAGCTGTGAAGTGAAAAGAGTATTGAAGGCTAGAACTGGGGCACTTTTTTTACCAAGCTCACCTTGATCCTCTCAGGGTTTTAAACGCCTTTGGGTTCAATGAAAGAGTGATGTGATGCAGTATACTTTTTAAACACAGATAGTTAGCCACCATGACAGAATGATGAAGACTCAGGGGAGGGAGTGCGAAATGAATGTGATGTCTAAACGCATAGATGTTTGTGAGGAGGAGTGAGCTGTTGCTGTAATCCGTGATGTCCTGTCATCCTGTTTGTATGCCTACTCAATATGCATGTTATTCAGCTGATAACGATGCATAGGTGTGAGAACGAAGGACTGTGCTGCTCAGCTGGTTAAACCACAGAGATGTGAAATCTGTTCAAGCCTTTCTCTGCAGAGGTGACAGGGACCATGAGTAGCCGGGGTTGGAGGTCAAGCAGCACCAGGGAGCCTTAAACAGTGATAAATGAATGCAGCACATGGTCTGTGTCAGTCGATCTCTCCTGGAGCAACAGAGGAGGCAGAGCCAAGGCACTCCTTTCTGCTCTGGAGTGTCGACACCAAGCTCATTGAAATTCACAACCCGTCTCTTAACCGAGAGCACCTGGCAGGCGTGTGCAAAGGCAACCTCACAACCTCACACAACCTCATGCTGCTGCCTCAACCAGGGGGGACTGGAAAGTCACTGTCTGTGCATTCTCAATCAGGGCAGCTGGGACTTTTCTGACCTGTGGATGCATATATTTCTCACTGGCGATGCTGCTGGGAGGGAACCTCACGAGCGTGCTGAGCTGAAACGAGAGCGTCAGTTAGATGACGATTGCCTCTGGCCTGCCATGTTTCCATTTGCTTGTTAATCGGTGTGTCCTGAATGTGTATGTTTTTTCAGACCTCCACGTGGAGCCCCAGCTGGGCTCCTCCCTTTCTACCCAGGAACTGATGACCAGACTATGCTTCTTATTGGGAGAAGCAACGCCTGACACTGTTAGCTCTCCTATGGAGGACAGGAGGGAAAAGAAGGTACGGCTGCATATAGATTCACTGGCCCCTTTGCTCTAAAGAAAAAAAGAGGCAATTAATGGTTTGTTATATCACCTTTTTACGTTAAGATTTCCTTCAGGATCTTACTTTCTTCTTTAAACATTTAAACCTGACTTCTTTAAGATAAGTTGATTGTCATTTATAATTTAGTTGAGTGCAAGAAAGCATGGTGATGAATATCATGTGTGATTTGACCACTCAAATCCCCTTTTGAAACATAGATATACCAACATATCTAATATTATTCGTGTTGCTAGGCTAACGCAGGGCTCCCTTTCTCTACTCAATGCCCTATCACTTTAACCCCTTCGTTATTCTATGTGCCTTTCCATCTCTATGGCTTTGCTTTGCTCAGCCTTGGCCCATTTTCTCAGCCTCATTCCACCACCTGAGCTCCAGATTCAGTCAGTTTTACAGAGATAGCGAGGCTCATATGAGGAATGTGGGTTGTCCTGGCTAAGATAGATGAGGCTCTGGTATAAAGGGAATAACAGTGAGCTGTTTCAACTCTGCTGCCTGTTCTCCCCACTGTCTCTGTGTTGCAGAAATGTTGCATCAGTAATGAGGGGACCTGAAACGCATGTGATCAAACTTCAAGGGTTATAAAAAAAGGAGTACAAAAACACTTTTATTCTAACGAAATATTTCCATTTATTAACCACATTTTTCTTATGATTATGATTACATGTTCTGAACATTTCACATGGCGCTTTTGCTGCAGTCTTTATTGTCTAAAGGCCACAAACATTAATACATGTAATGTTAGCAGTACATTTAAAGTATTCTCAAAGAACAGTGATAAATACTATTACAATATTTGTGAGGGGAAAAAACTACGATTTGTTGCATGGTAGGTTTTAATATATTGTTTAAATGTACTTATATTTGCCGTTAATGTATCTCTTCACTCAAAATAAGCAGACTAAAAAGCTTCTCATCTATATATGATATACAGCTAGAATGGGTCTTGAATACTGCTTCAAAAATCACCTGGCTCCTATTTAGTTGTTTTTTTCCACTATGAGGAATTATTGTGTAAAAAGACCACTTGTGTATTTTGCTTTCCTATAGGGCTTAACATGCAGTTGCTCCAAGTTGCTATGTGACACCCACACATACTGACACTGGTTTCTCATTTTCTTTACAGTTCTAGATTTATAATTTAAACAAGTTTCCTCTTTCAGGCAGACTGATGCTGTGTGCTTTGGATTTTTCCTAGGTAAAAGGACATCCTTTTGCCGATGAACAATGTTTACATTTCATGTAATCTTTGTGCAATCAGCCTTGTGTGCAACAGCAGATTGTGTGCACAGTGACTTTAAAATTAAATTATAAATGCAAGTGATTTAGTTTTGAACACAGCTGTCGTTGTGAAAAAATTGGGGAAATGACAGCAAAGATGAAAATAACTGGAAATATACTTTAATTTCCCATCTGCGTGCACACACAAAAACAACTCAGGCACAGAAAACAGAGAGCATAAAGGCAAACACAGAGATGCAGAGTGGAGTGCTACTACACTTTAAATAGAAACATATAGCTTAGGCATGTTCCTTTTCTTTCAGGTTGAGTCTCTCCCTGTGATTTTCAACATATCTTAATGTTATGTTTCTTTAACCTCCTTGATGCTCTTCTCTTCCCAGTGTGATTCCTCTGCTCAGGGGGGGAGCCCCAGCTCCACTCTCACCTGCAGCACCACCTCCCCCTGCTCCGAGAGCCCCTCCTCCACCCTGAGCACCAGTGCTGGAGGCCAGCTTTTGTCCCAGCCTTTATCCTTACCTTCAACCCACTGCAGCACGAGCACGAGCACCAGCCCCAGTGGGACCCTCTCCAGCTCTGTGCCCAGCCATGGCCCTGGTCCCCTCGCTGGGAGCAGCTCTGGGCCTCCTTCTCAAAGCCCTACCTCCACCCTAGGGAGCAAGGATAGTGGAATCATAGGTGAGAGTTTCTGCTGTGCATCTATTGGAAATCCTGGCCAGAATTTCAAAAGACTTTCTATCCACAATTTGTGAGTTCAGATAGTTTTTTTCCACTAGGTGAAGCATTTCAGCCTAGTCATGTATTACTGGAAGTAAAAAACAAGCGTACTAAAAAACATGAACAGCCTATTTGACTGCGGTTGGAACTGCTTAATTTTTCAGAAAAACCAGAAGTGCCACACCTATACGTTGTTAGAAAGTTAGATACATCATCAGCTCGTTTTAAGTCCTCGTCAAATGTGTACCCCTACCCAACAGCTAGTTTATCTACGCCGCATGTGCCACTTCAGCCTCAAGGCTTCAGCTCCCTCCTGTCAAAACTGGGACACTGCTGTCTTTGTTGCTTGTGGGTCTGATTCTCTTAAAATAGGACACTTTTCCTCCTTAAATAGAGTTTGTATTTATAGTTGAACATAAAACTGCAAAGGGCGCATCAAGTACAGTAAAACTCGTTGATTGATGAGTTTTGAGTGGCTGATAAAACAGTTGGTGTTATTTATTGTTGATTGGGTAAATGTTATGCTACAGTGGAAGGCAATGCTTACATTTGGAAGCCTTAGTCAATTTCAACTGATAATTAAATGCAAGTTACTGATTGCCTACATTATGTTCTTCTTTTAAAGTATGATTTATATTTATAGCTGTACCACTTAACTCATATTTTCTTGCGGCTCAGCAACCAACACTAGTTCCTCTGAGAATGAGGAGCGCAGCCCCTTCAGTGAACGTCTGACTAAGGAAGAAGGCCCGGGGGGCGGTGCCGGTGTAATGGGCCATGCAAGCGAGAACAACCATCCCGGGCCAACCAGGGACAATCTGACCCCCAGACCAGATGAGGCCTTACCCAGAACCAACATCACAGAGCCCAGGACTCCACCTGCACCGAAAAGACCCCTCCCACAGCACCACATACACTGCACTTCCTCCCTTGTGATGCCACGTCCAAACTCTGTGGCAGGTTGGTTCACCTCTTTTAATGTTCACTTTGTTATTGTGAAATATAAGGAATATTTCTGACATTTTGAGAAATACACTTTTATTCACTTTCTTGCTAGAAGAAACTCATTACTACTATTCATTTACCTGTAGCCAGACACCCGTTAGCTTAGCATCTCTCCAAAGGGATGAAAATCCTCTAAAGTGAACCAATCAACATGTTATATTTTCTGGATTCTTGCCGTCACCTTGAGGTTGCCAGTCAACAGCTGAGAATCCAGGAAGTCACTACTCCCGCCAAGAAATATTCCCACACATAACCCCTTGTAAAACCACAACAAGTCGTATTTACACTTCTATTTCGGTACAGAATAAACAAACAATACCAAATGCGTTAATGAGTGAGCTAGTAAATGAGCTGCTGAAGCTTCAATTATTTTGTATATGAAGCAGCTTAATGAGTGTCTGAATGTGACAGCTGTTACCCGGGTGATTAATTAATGGATTCATATATTGACTGAATGGCATATTGATTGAATTGACGTGAGACTTGAAATGTTCCAACTATTTATCCGGGTAAAGCAGAGAAAGCATAATTTGAGAGATCTCTGTGATGCGGAACTACACTTCATTGCATCGTGTGTTGGTGCTCTACTTACCACTGAGGCTGGATACACACACAGTGAGCAGTACCGGTTAAATGTCCTGGGAGGCCTCCAGTTGTCATGAAATCCTCCCTCCCTCTCCAGTCACGATCTTTGCTGGTGCACAAGGCTCTTTTTCTTCCTCTAGATGTCAGTTCATTTGTGGTGGGAGCAAAAGCAGAGATTCCCTAAGGAGTGGATTCACGTAACGCCTGCCAGTTTCTTCTGTCAGCTGGTGCTTTCATTTAGGCACCTTTGATGAAATTCAAAATAAAAATGAAGTGCGCCAGATAGCACTGTAGTAGCTAGGATTTACTCCACATTCATGCCAGATCAGATCATACATTAAGGGTTTACATATAATATGTGATATGCATTTGAGGACAAGAATGACTATTTAGTTTTTCTCGGAAGGAACATTTATTTGTTATAGCAGAAATATTGACAGGCTACAAAAAATGAAAACAGGCTAAAGATAAGAACATAATAAATTGAGGCCTTTATAGATATGCTCGAACACTCAAAGTTTAAGATTATCGTAGAAATTATGATATATGATATGTAATGAAATTGCAGACTAAGTCAATAAAATGGTAAGTGTTTGCCAAATAGCAACATTAACAAATTTCAAAATACATTTAAAAACAGAATATATTGATTACAATCTGAGTTAAGCCAGTTATTTTGATTTGCAGATGATCAGATTTATTTCTGCTATTAGTCAATGCATATTTCAAATTCTAGAATAAACACTATCAATCTGTTTCTTACTGTCTGTTATCATCAAGCAGCCTCACATCTCACACTTTATGGAATGGATTTGGAAAGCAGCTCATAATTGCAAAGTTTTCTGAGATAAATGCTGATTGTTGCAAGCACAGGAATATGTAAATTAATCCAAGACACTTTGCAGAGTCAATAGACGTTACCTGCTTCATCAGCCCCCTAGCGTGCCTTGACTGGGGCATTTTTGGCAGGAAGCATTGTGCAGTATGATGGCTGTCAGCAGAAAGAGTGCCAAAAGCACTTTGTTGTCTTTTTGGACAAGTCAGAGGCTGAAGATGCATCGACTACTACAGATATAATCTTTAGTGTTGTCTATTCTTTCATTATGGTTTCCTGGTATTCAAATTAGATAGTCTTTTCATGATCTACCATACTGTTGTAGCAGCCTCGTTTATTATGAGCCAGGCCTAGTGCCGAACGCCTATAAGGGCGCTGGGGCATTCTTTCCCCGATATTTATCAAAGTTAAAAATACTTATACAATTTGGAAAATATCCTTATTTTTCTTTCTGCAGAAGATAAAGATGAGTACATTGATACCATATTTTAATCTATTCATTAAATATATGTCTACAGCCAGCAACCAGTCAAGGCCAAGTGTCAAAGGATCTGCCTTGCACCTCCAAAGCTCATTATTAAATTGCATTGTGTTTGAATCCATACTAAAAGCCAATTTGTTGATGTGAATTATTTGCTGGTCCCAACCAAAATAAAGTCTGGCACATACAGTAACCTCAAATAAAATGGCGAATTGTTGGATGTTGTTACCTTTGGACAGAGGCAGGCTAGCTATTTCATCCTTTGTCGGTTGATGTTCTGGGCTAAGCTCACCGGATACTAGCTGTAGCTTTATATATAATGGACTTGCATATGAGGGATATCAATCATATCATCTAACTTACTGTGAAAACAAAAAAGGCCATTTCCCAAAATGTTGAACTATTCAATTAAGGTTTAAAAGGTTGTGTTGAACCAGTTGCTCATGAGCTGGGGCTGCAGAGCTGACCTTCAAAGTGTTGAATGATCAACAGGGGTTGGAGGGTAATCAACCACAGTGTCATCAGCAATGAACACAAAAGCAGGCGGTGAGTGATGGACTGTTTGTGGTGCAGGGTCTCGTCAGGCTGTCAAGTGAGGAGAGATGAGCTGTTCTCGTGTCAAAGCAGCTGAAAACATGTTCGAACTCTTTCATATCCTTGGTCCACTCAGCCATTTGGCCTGGCTGTCTTTAGCCAGCAAGCTTTCTCATCCCACTCTACACCTCCTTCACACTATTCTCCTGCAGACTGTTCCTCGTCATCTCGCTGTGGATGTTCTTTCAATCCTCTACTCTCCACTTCAGCTCTGAAACTGTGGTCATTTTTTGTGTGTCCTGCATGGTGTTACTGTGTGTGTATACTGTAATTTTCGCCTGTCCCCAATTAATTTTTTAATTATAATAGCACTGGTCACGCTCTAATTGATTTTTCTAGTGTCAGGGAGCCCTTCATCGTCCACTGAACGCCACAGAGCTGGTTTCATGTGCTCTTAAAAGCCCTGTGAATTATTCTATGGCCTCAGTAGCTTGACACCACTTTGTCACTCTGCTGCAGGAGGATGGACACACGCAGGGATGCTACATCAGACTATGATCGGATCTGCCAAAGTGTTGAACGGCTGGTGGAACTGCATGTACAACAGAATCGTGAAAAAGCCAGTGTCATTCACCACATAGTGTAATACTGAACCATCTTTCTTATTTAGACCAGGGAGAATGAGATGCGAGTTAAGAGAGCGTAAACACGTTTCGTGATGTGTGGCTGACGTTTCAGTGTGGAGTGATTTGATGATTTGTCATGATGAAAGATGCTTAAGAACGTCTCTGGCCAGCATCTTCCGGCTGTGACCGCAATTTCTGTTGTAAAGCTTTAAAGCTCGTAACAGCTAAGAGATGTGTTGCAGCTCCCTTATACATGCTTTGAGATCCCCAATAAAAGCATTTACCATGTACCGTACCTGATTATAGATGAGTGGGGTCATCATCTGTCCAGGGTCTGCATCTGGTCTACTGCCTGTTTGACTGGTAGTATTTTAAAGATGAGTGCAACGTGACTCAGACTTTTTTTGTATCCCACTCTAAAGGGATTAGAGGCAGCAGTAATGCCAGATTTTCAGATTTGACATAGGATTTTCTATATATATTACAGCAATGAATGAAATGGACCAGTTTGTGACTTGCCATTTAAAACTCTTAGTCAGACTATGTTTCCATGCATTGCTTTCAGTTATTAATTCTATGTGTTTTAATACTTTTTCTATTTACTATTGGATGAACAATTTGCCTCACACACAGAACCCAATAGTATGTATTGGAGCAAACCTAATTATTCAGAAAACCAATGTAATTAAAATCCAAGAAGAACGGAGACTTCCGGTCGCATTGACTGTAACCTAGTTAACTTGTTCAATGCAATGCCTGGATTCATAAACCACTCGGACATTTGACAGAAAAAGACAAGACTAGAACAGGTTCTTCACCTTTCTTTCTTGTCACCTGCTCCATAGCTGAGCAGTTAACCAACAATGAATTGTTACTGCAGGAGCCTCGATCTCAATCAAACTGCAAAATAAAATATTGTAATGCATGCAATTAAAATCCCTGAAAAAAATTCATCCAGTCTTTAAATGTCAAGTTTTGTCGAGACTTCTATACCTCTTTTGTAATAAATGGTCCATGAACTGTTTTTAGATTGTTAGTTGAGGTGATGCTATATTTAGGAATATTTTTCAAAAAAACCAATACAGTACAATCCAATATAAAACTAACAGAAGCCACAGGCTCAAATGTGACAAAAGAGTAGAATAAACACCTCTCTGACACAGTGTCAACATTACAAAGGTTTTACAGAGAATACATCGCACACGATTATTGTACTGGATTACATTTCAGTGCACATGGCTTTTTATGTGTTTGTATGAATGTTTTGCTGCATAATTAATATTATGTAAAAGAAGGAATAGATTAATTTGTTTAATGATGGATTATTATGGTAAATAACACATTAAAGAAAGGCTATTTGGTTATTCTTCACAACATCCTGGACTGAAGACTCTGCTAAATGTCTTGAGAGCTGCAGAAAGTGAGGCTGGCTGACCTGCAGGTCTCTCTGTGGGTGGGTGGGTGGATGGATAGGGAAATGTGGGAGTCTTTTTTGTTTCTTGCATTTTCGTACAACAATTTTTATTTGATTTATCATGTTGGCTTTTAAGTGGTGTATTTTGTCGTTGAAGCTTGTTATCCTGTGATTGAGGGGATACGTACAGTACTTGCATTACAGCCGGTGATGTTTTTCAAATCAGAAATGTGCTGTCCTGACAGAATGAAACATTCAGTGGTTAGTTTGAGATTACAGGATGGGAGATGAGTTGTTTTCTTTTATTTTCCTCTCCCTCCTCCGTTCAAGGTCATTGAGCATTGAGAGCAACTCCTGTTTATGTCTCACGTCTCCATGGATACAATAATTGACACAAGCAATGGATTTGACACTTGTGTGGTTTGTATGTGTATCTCTGCACATTCCCTGCATCACTCTCATGCTTTCAATCAATTCACCACCTGCTCTCTTTTACAGCAACCAGCTCCACTCGATTGGAAGATTTGAGTTTTCTGGACAACCAAAGGGCCGCTGGACACAGGAGCTCCGTCCGCAAACACAACACAGCTGGACGCACAAATGATGACTCCAAAGGTATTTTACGGCTTAGCTATGGGATATATCAGTGTGTAAATATAGCATGGTGCAGAAACATCTGTACACCCATGCAGAGGATGTAAGCCCCTACCAAATGTCACTGCTCAAAATCACATATCCATCCTTACAATGCTTTAACTCTCTCTGTGCAGGGAGATTGGTGCCATTCAAACAAGCTGACATCATGCTCAAACCGCTGCTGTTTGAAGTCCCCGGCATCACCGCAGAGACACCTTTTGTTGGCCGGGATTGGCTCTTCACACGTCTGGAGGAGGTCCTGAGAAAGACGAGCAGCTGTGAGGGACGTGGGGCTGTCATTGTGGGTAACGCAGGATCCGGGAAGACAGCTATCATCTGGCGGCTGGTGACGCTCAGCTGTCATGGGAAGCGAACACCACAGGGAGGTCCCAGCATCCCTCACAGCCCCAGCTCCTCCCCCAAATGTAAGACTTCCAGTTTTATCCCGCGCCATGTCATTTGTGTTTTGTATCTCAGTGTAAGAACACAGAGGAACGCCAGGAGTTACATTCATACATTCTCACGTATGCTCCAGTAACGTCAGATTCTTGTTAGATATTGGAGGAAACGTCACTTTTGGGAAGGAGTTCGTAACTGGGTCACGCACTCATCTTCAAGTTCTCCCCCCAGGTTCCTCTGCTGATTGCAGTTGTTTAAGGAGACGGAGATTGTTGTTTTTTTCTTATCACGAGTGGAACTGGAAATGTTTTTTTTGCCAAAAAGGAGAACAAAAACTCAAACAACTAGATCTAACATACCTTAACATACACCTGGAGTTATACAAATAACAAATGCATGGTTTTCTATATTATCTTCTTCCTGTAGTACAAGAGTAGCCAATGTTAAGATTAAAGACTGAAGTAAAAGTAGAGCAGAAGAAGCAAAACTAAAGTGTCCAAAAATAATACTGTGCCATTCATTTTTCACCATCATTGCATTATTCATCGATATCTGCACTTCATGTTGTCATTTTGATTTAAATTCAACTGAGGGCATAGCATGCAGTGTGCAGGAATCCAGATATATTTGTCTGCACTCTCTGAAACAAACAGTCTTTTGCTGACAGTTAATGTGGTTTTGCTTAATGTCGTGGTTGCTAGTCCTGCTTACAGATGGACTAATTAATTGCAGCAGTTTAATTGTGTTTCTACTTCACTCCTGGCATTCCTGTGCTTACACCAGAGACTTCATCTAACGAGTATAAATGGCAGCTTTGCGTTTGTTGTTGTTGCCTTGTGCACTGTTCAGGTGGGGATAAGCAGGGAAAAGCAGCCTCCAAACAGCCGCCAGCTGACTCCCAGCCCAACCAGAGTGCTGGTGCAGGAACAAGCGATATTACAGCACAGAGGAAAGAGGCTGTCAGATGCCTAGCTGCCAAGGTACCTCAAAACACACATGCACACACGTGTTTGTATGTATATGCGAGGACCCTCAATAACAGATCAAACCTAAAAGAAGTTGTTTAGGATTAAAGAAAATGGGCATATTTGGTGACTGGCAAAGAGCAACATGACAGGATCAATCACACTCTCATGTCTGGTGACTTAATTTGAAGCTGGAGCCAGGAGTTAGCTAAGCTTAGCATAAACACAAGAAATGGAGGGGAACAGCTGGCCTAGCTCTATGAAAAACAGCATCTCTGTAGTTCACTGATTAGACCAGTCAGATGATGGTTAGCTCACATTCAGGCCTTCACTCTTAACCACAGGGTTTTACTCAGGGAGCATCAATAAATTACCATTTCAATGACACAAAACCAAAATACACTAGATGATACTCTGGGTTTTAGTCTATCTTTAATTTTTCATGAATATATTAATGAAAAGTAATCTTGAAAAGTCTGATTGCTTTTCAATAGCTTACGTGACTTATTTATTCCCAATCCATACCAGATATTGAAACTACACTGGACAAAGGGGACATACCTATTTTATTGGATTGAATGGCTTCTAAGTCTGAATTCTTAAATAGCCTACATGTCATGTGACACAGTGCAAATCAATGCAGCATTATACAAATATACTGGACATTTTACTGCATTTAAAGGCTCCTTCTATCTTCTTCAATTTTATACAAATATAGTTATTACAATTCAGCTTTTTTGTTTAAAAAGTTACAATTTGTTTTAATAGCTTTCATGAAATATAATCCAGTGGCTCCAAATCAACCTGGACATTTATTATTACAATGCAGGATTTATTAGATTGTTTTCCTTCTTCTATTTTATATGAATATTTGTAATCAAAAACAAATTAGCAGTTACCACACACACACACACACACACACACACACACACACACACACACACACACACACACACACACACACACACACACACACAACACAACACCACACACACACACACACACACACACACACACAACACAACCCACTTCTGTTTGGCTTCGTGGCTCATTTATGCTGTTGCTGAGCCAGACCTGCTGAATCACCCTGCAGTTAAAACCTATCAAAGATGTTTTATTGAACCGCTATATGAAGGCCCCTAGTTTAAGATTGTTGTAATATCTTATTGATAGCCCTGGATTCTGTCTTCCTGTAGCCAGATTGAAACAGCTGCCGTAATATCAAACAGCACTCATCAAAATGTACTCTGGGAGCTGACTGTTACGAGCCCCACAAAACACTGAGAGGCGTTCAATTGAACGAGATAACAGACATCAGCGTTTCGTGTTGAAGAGCTGGCGATCTACGGGCCATGTTTCCACTCTTTTTGGGCACATGTAGAACATGCCTGCTGGAATTGCATCACAAAGATGACTGGAGCTTCCTAATTTACTAGCTTGGCTCATAAGAGTATTCCATGGGAACGTCGACTACTTGGTGATGGTGGGATGGTTCGCTCAAATGTGAAATCAATTGATAACGATATATAGTGTGGGAGCTACATAAGAGTCAAGGCGCCCTACTCAACGCGCATGCGAGTGAATACACTATCATCAATGGTATATTGATCCCCTTTCAAGGCATTATTACTGTTAATC
>NW_011364680.1:20419-63010 GCF_000735185.1 Notothenia coriiceps
CCCCCCCCCCCCCCTCCCCTCACACTAAACAGATTCAGACTTTTTCTTCAGCATCAAAGTATTTCAGGTGGTTGTTGCCTCTGCAGTGCAAGAGGAATTCAATTTGATGTATATAGCCTCATACAACCAATCCCAAATTTGCCTCAAGGGGAAAATCCATGTCATAAAACTGACTGAAAGAGCATGCAAAGCGGCCTGTAGAGCATTCAGATGTTTTTCAATTGCTTACCTATTTTCTTTTCATTCGACACTTCAGACCAACTTCACATTAAAGGGGTTATGGGCCAGTGTATTCCTGACTTGTATTTTCCCACTGTTAAAGCCTCTTGTCCTACTTCTCCACCAGCACCCCTAACAACTACATATCTTTTATTCAGACCTGAACAGATGTTTGTAAAATAAACAGATGAATAATAATAATAAACTTTATTTATATAGCACCTTTCAAGCTTGACGCAGCCCAAAGTGCTTTACAGAGTATGACAGAAAATGACAATAACAAGTGAGGAACATAATTAAAAACAAGGTATAAACAAATAGAAAGAGTTATATAATTGAAAAATAAAACAATAAAACATGAACAGTGATACTAGTAAAAAATTATAATTGTCCCAAATGATAAGCCAAATTCAAAAGATAGGTCTTTCATTTACTTAAAAAATTCCAATTGAGGTTGCAGTTCTAAGATCCAATGGAAGAACAGAAAGCAGCCTCCCCAGTTTTCTTGTAATTCACTCTAGGTACTTCTAAAAGTAAAACATTGGAGGATCTGAAGTGATTGTGTTGTGTTTTTCACCTGCTTCTTTCTTCTGTCAGGTGGTGGCGTACCATTTCTGTCAGGCGGACAACACCTACACCTGCCTGGTTCCAGAGTTTGTGCACAGCGTCGCTGCCCTGCTGGCCAGAGCCCCACAGCTCGCCCCGTACAGGGAGCTGCTGGCACAAGAGCCCCACCTTCAAAACACTCTCAGTCTGAGATCCTGCGTTCAGGACCCCATCGCTGCCTTCAGAAAGGGAATCCTGGAACCCATAGCCAGCCTGCGCAAGGGTAATGAATCCACACACAGATCCACCATAAAGACAAAGCATGAGTTTTAAGGGGGGAAATGGTCTTCTCCCTAACTACGTAATTAGAGAGCCTGCTATCAAGTCCTGTGTGAAAAAGCCTATTAATGACTCCATGATGAGCCCATAGATTATGTTCCCTAGTTAAGGTCAATGATTTGAAACAGGGTACAGTGTGAAACAGATGTTAGATCATTTAAATAGGAAAATAATTAGAGTTATTTTTACCTCGGTAAATCATTAGCATCCCACTGGATTTCAAGGTCACAAAATACTGTGAGAGGATGTGAATGTTACAGTCGTATTAGCCACCTTAGCTTCTCACGATACAGTCAGTCAGTTAGATTGATGTGTTTTTATGGCCAGGCACTCCACTGTTGGAGCAGAGGAGTGTTTGGTCTACTCCATCACTATTAAGCAGTTAAGGGAAAAAAATGGACAGCCCTTGTGCCTGAGTGTATGAGCCCTCACAGGGATCCATCGAAAGCTAAGTTTATGTGAAACATGATGGATATGTCCTATTTTAAGCTAATAAACAACAGTGGCCTCTGTTCCCTTTCAGCAGAATATAATCAATATCACCAGTTAGTTCTTCTCTCAACATACCCTGGGCTGGAAAACAATGAGAAGATTCAGATAAAATCATATCATCTTCTTTGTTTCCGAATGATGTGCTCTTTCCAAGGCTAATGTAATGTTCCTGGTATCTTTATGTGATTTAACCTCATGTTCTTCTCTCTGCTCCCTTCAGAGCGCAGGCTGCCTGAAGAAGACTACATTATATTGGTCGACAGTCTTAATGAAGCAGAGTTCCATAAACCAGACTATGGGGACACCATCGCCACTTTCATTACCAAAATAGTCTCCAAATTCCCCCCCTGGCTAAAGTTGGTGGTCACAGTGAGGACAAGTCTGGTGGTAAGTGAGATTATTGGTATTATTAAAGTGCTCTCTGAACCACCATTTCAAAGGGTTGGTTCTCCCATAATGCATGTTAACCTATTTTATCACTGCTAATGGGGTCTATTGGGATTTTTGGGGATGGGGCACAAGGGATTTATTTGTTGCTGTATTGTGGTTGGCTAATACGGGGCGGCATCATTTACAGCTATTTTAAACTATCCATGGGTTAAAACCCCCCCTTTCATCCAATGTTAGATGCAATACCCTTCAACCCATGCAAAGAAAAAGAGGGAAAAAGATAATAAAAGTATGTGTATTTCAAGATGAATGTCACTATTACTCTGGATTCAGATTTCACTGTAAACGTTTTTCAGTGGAAATGCTTTCTACCTACGATAGCTGTTGAAAAGTCTGTGGATTAAAGTGGACGTTTTTCGAAAATACTGCAATTTTATTCTCATTTATGTCTATCGAATCGTGATCTTTAAGCTCTGAAGTGGTTTTTAAATCTAGGAAAAGTTGGTGTGCCTTGGGGTCGAGAAATATTTTCAGGTGTGCCTTGATAAAAAAAAAAGGTTGGGAACCACTGCTCTAGACGATGGTGTGTGATAGCTCCTCTTGTTCTTTTCACCCCTTGTCTTTGCCCTTCTGGACCCCAGCAGAGCCTTTTTATAAAGTGGGCTCAGAACACTTTATGGTTGAGGCTGAAACCTTAAAAAGCGAGCAGAGAGGACTATAGAGGGTTCGATATAACATGGAAGGTGAAGTGAGAAGAAAAGGATTTAGTATTTTGCGTGAACAAGCCCGTCATGTTTCCCTTTGCCTCACATCTTGAGTCTTTGCTCGTACATAGTTCCATGTTGTGCTTTTACCGCCATGCCATGTACACTGTGGCTTTCAGCGCAGTCTCTCTCTCTATAGTCTGATCTATTTTTTCAGTCCGGTTATTAATCCCACCAAACAGCGGGCGCATCTGTCCAATGCCAAAGCCAAGCCTGCAAATGCTGCATGGATTACGCCCTGAATGGATGGTAATACTACTGGGAGTCTGCTTCCAGTCTGGAGCCTGACAGCCAGTTACATAATTTGATTAGTGTTTGGAAATACACAAAACACATTTAGGGTCACATTCTTCATGATACATTCAAAGTCATCAAGCAGTACAGCAATTATCCAACCCTCCAAGTATCCACAATTCCTGATTTGATCATCACTCACTCTTTCCTCTACCAGCCATTCACAGGAGCTCTTGTATAACCACGCTGGGTATTTTATAAACAGCTGATAAAGGATTAAGTGGAGCTCAGTCCTCGACCACCAGTCAATTACTTGTTGTTGAACCAAAATGTCATTCTTCGTTAATGAGGAACTGAGCTGCAATAACATGAATCTTTTTCATCAGTCATAGCTGGTTTTGGCCGGTGTTGAGCAGTTGATGATGGCAAAGAGGGGAGATGAAATGTGACTCTGAGAGATGCCTCTGAGCAATGTTGGAGCTTGAGTCATTGTCACACTATTTACTGTACTTTATCCCATGGCTCTGCGTGAGTCACAGGCAACAGCATCTGAGGAATGGGTCTTGAATGTGCTAAGACTTTTAATTAGTCTTAGCAAATTAAATGTTTAACTTGCAGGGAGCTATGCAGCAAAGACATGCTAGCTACTATTCTTCAAACACTGAGGTGTGTTCGTGCCTCTGTTTTTACCAAAAAGCACCCATAATGTATCTGTTTTTCTTCTGCCACAGGAAATCACCACACTCCTTCCCTTCTCTGGTATCTCTCTGGACATCCTGCCAGACAGCAGTGATCTGGGCGCTGACCTGAGCGACTACATCCATCATCGCGTCAGCAGCAGCACCCAGGTTGCCGCCAACGTCACCACGCCAACAGGCTCCGCCCCCGATCAGCTGCTCCTCAGCAAGTTCAGCAGCCACCTGTCAACACGCAGCCACGGCTCCATCCTGTACCTGCAGCTGACCCTGGATCTGTTCCACAAGGGCCACCTGGCTCTGAAAGGAGGAAACTACCTGGTGGTGCCCGTGTCCCTGTCGGAGGTCAGACATTTGGAGTATTTATTTACAACAAGCAAAGGGTCTTTATGCCCAAGGGGAAATAGTAAATGTGAGCTAGAAGTTATGGATTCATTTTTTTATAAAAAAAGGTGTCAAAGCACTGATGTGGAGGAGTGTGTGTTTCATTTATCAGCTCACACACTATGTATATTGCAATGTTTAATAGTGTACAGCATAAATAGAATTTCTGGACCCACCCTCCTCCTCCTCATTCTATCTGGTCAAGTTCACAGTCTAACACTTAACACTTGTCAGTCATCTTGGTAAGCTGTCTGCTGTGAAATGGCATCTCGCCCGAGGCAGAAGCAATCAATGTCCATAAAATCCCCACACAAGGTACACAGACGACATCCATTGTTCAGACATGTTTTTCACAAAAAGCAAGAAAATGTGTACTAACAGGCTATCCAGATCAATACAAGATACAAATGACAGGTTCAAAGACTTTATACAAAGCGCCAAAAATAGACCACAGTGACTAAAGTAAATGACAGACGCATTGCAATATTGCATAATTATCACCAGTTTAAATAGGACAACAGATGAGCAAGTGTTATTATACACACAGAGGCCTAGAGGATTCAGGATTCAATGATTGGATAATGGATATGGAAAAGCATTTATAAAGGTATGCTAAAAGATGTGTGGGCCCAGGTAGTGGGTAGTATAATACGACAGCTTGTGAAGAATTATGATATGAATTATTCACTAAATTAACTATTTAAACATTACAAATGATTCCAAAACAGACTCATGCTGAAATGTATGGAGTGTTAACACTATGAATTTTTAATAGGACTTGTATAATGCACATTTTGCTTTACTCTTGTACTTTTTCTTGCTATTATTAATCTGTTTACCTTAACGTTGCTGCATTTGAGCATCAAGAAAGAGTTGTAAATTCCTCAAAAGTGACGACACCTCAGTCTACGGTGTGTAACATATCAACTCAAATTATTGTGGAAAAACGTTTGTTAATTTGCTTGCTAGCTTCTGTTGTTTATCTTTAGCAGTGGATTGTTCCATTATTATTGACTATATAATTGACTATGCAACCATGACCACCCACACACACACACACAACATAATTAACCTTATATAAATATCTGACAGGTGTACCTGCTGATGTGTCGTGTGAGCTTTCCGGATAAAGAGGCCTTTGAACTGGTGCTTCCGGTGCTAAATGTGGCGCTGGCTTCTCTGCACCCACTGACTGACGAACAAATGTTCAGGGCGCTGAACGCAGGCAGTGTGAGGGGGGAGCTTGAGTGGAAGGACTTCCAGCTGAGATTAGACAGCCTGGCTGGATTCATGGTAAGACTCGATATGACTGCATGGGAGGGTACATAATGATTCAAGCTTTTGTTTCAAAGCTTCAATGGTGTGTTTGTTTTGCTATGACTTTATAGATGTACATTTCTTTTGCTATGGAGTTATAGCAAAACAAACACACAGCTCAGAATTTTAGTAGGATTGTATATTTTTTCTGACAAAATTGACAAACTAATTTGTTATACCTTTACATTTTAAGACGTTTTCTGTATCGTTTATGTTTGTAGGTGAGACGCAGGGACGGCACACGGATGCTTTGTCATCCCTCCTTCAGAGAGTGGCTGGTGTGGAGAGCAGATGGAGAGAGCAGTGACTTTCTCTGTGACTCTAGGTGAGACTAAAGAGTCAAAGTTATCAAAGCAGAAAAATCATTAAGGTCGGTGCTGGGGAGTAGGGAACCACATGTAAACAAACTAGTAGCTTTACTACAGTTTGCAGCAGTTTTTTGCATTTTTGCGTTGTGACTTAAAGGTGGGGTAGGTCATTTTGGAGAAACCGGCTCGAGTACGCTAGACTTTGAAAATACACAGCCGGAAAAAATCTGCCACTTCCTTACAGAGCCCCTCCTCCAACACACACGAACGTGCACATGACCAATGAGGGCCTGAGATAAGTTTGTGCACAGATGGAAGGCTGACAGGCAGGTAGGCCATCCA
Source organism: Notothenia coriiceps (assembly GCF_000735185.1). Lineage (NCBI taxonomy): Eukaryota > Metazoa > Chordata > Actinopteri > Perciformes > Nototheniidae > Notothenia > Notothenia coriiceps. Next base: position 26,450 of record NW_011364680.1, read on the forward strand.
GTTATTTTAGCCGGGCCGGCTCAGATGATTGGTCGTGCTTTTTACAGTACCACGGCTTCCACAGATGAATTTTTTTAATGTATTTTTTGTCAAAGCACTTCAGATAATTGCTATCGGGATGTTAAGAGCATTCCATGGAATATAACAAAAAGTGTATCTCGAGCCGGTTTCTCAAACTTACCTACCCCACCTTTAAGTGGACCTATCATGCTATATTTGAAACATATATTGTGGGGCCATACCTATATAAAACATGTCTGTGAAGTTTTTTTCAAAATACCCAACAGATCATGCATTTTAGCCATGCCTCATTTGTTTCGCTCCATTTGCTCTTTTCCATCCCTGTTTTTGCAAGGGCTGATTCTGCTTTTGTGGCAGACTACAGCGCCACTTACAGGCCTGGCATATGTACTACAGCGTCTCCAGCGCTTTCCAGCGGTCTCTCATTCCCCTGATAGGTGGAGAGTTGCCCATATAGACGGAGCACCCCTTTTCTGACGTCAGAAAAATTCAAATAATAATCAGTTCCGTTGCAGCCCCGTTTTTAGAGATTTGGGTATGGAGGAAAAGAGAGAGGGTTGTGTTTTCTGACACTTGGTGAGTTCCCTGACACACCGGGGACACATATTCATATATAAAAGACGTACAAAAGTGCATTTAGCATGATAGGTCCCCTTTAAGTAAGAAAACAGGCCCATCATTTCTTGGACTGGTGCTCAAGTCAGTCAAATGGTTTAATAAGATGCTTGTTAAATATTTTATTTGTAATTAGTTTTTTCATTGGTTGGCTGTGGCACAGTGGCCTAGTGCGTTGGTGTCGGATCAGGGGAGCACAGGTTCAAACCCCACTGCAGTCAGCATGTCGTTGTGTCCCTGGGCAAGACACTTCGCCCCAAATTGCTCCTGTGGGGATTGCCCACAGTATTGAGTATGTAAGTCGCTTTGGATAAAAGCCTCTAGCAAGTAACACTAATGTAATGTATGAATGACCTGTGAACCAAATTGGCACAAATAGATCAAATCCATTTAGGGCACATTTTTTTGCTGGCATGTGATTTTTTCACATTATCTTTTTTTATTACCTCATGTCACATGTACATTGTCAATTTAATAATTTGTTCAACAAATTAGTTTAAACCACACTTTATAATAAGCCTAGGGCAGGGCAGCCCTTGTCTGTGATCATAATGGTATCTTGCAAAGCCATGTTTTTAAATTGGCTTCCCAAACGCTTTAGTTCATAAGACAGTTGTGAATACGCCATGAATTTTTTGTATACATTTTTCCCATTTCTGATTAATAAGTACCGAAATCATCTACAGGAGTGGCCACGCTCTCCTGGCCTTCATGTTCTCCAGGCAGGAGGGGAAGCTGAACCGGCAGCAGACCATGGAACTGGGACACCACATCCTCAAGGCTCACATATTCAAGGTAACAGGAACGGTGATGCTCTGTATATAACTTGCTATGTAGTTTCAGAACTGGAAGTTATTGTACCACAACCCTCCTGAATCACTTCAGTTCCCAAAGGATACACATAAACAAGATCATGCACTTCGCTGTGTATTATTGCATAGCATAATACTGAGACACGTGCAAATAAGATTCTCTACCATGACCCACACACATTAGCCCTGCTCAGATCCATAAAACGCCCGTGGTACAGTGGATATTGAACTGTTTGCATGCATAGTTTGCACTCTGTACACACTGCTTTACTCCTGGGACACAATTCAAATTCTGCACCACAGATCTCATCTGAACAAGCTTAATCTCTCTTTCTCTGTTGCTCGCTATCTGTCTGTTTCTCTCTCACTCTTACAGGGTCTCAGTAAGAAGACAGGTGTGTCCTCCAGCGTTCTCCAGGCGATATGGGTGAACTGCAGCACAGACAGTTTGTCCGCTGCACTGGCCTCGCTGAGAAACCTATATACACCCAACATCAAGGTGACATACATGTGCTCTACATTTAGAACAACCTATAAACCCAAATTTGACACTATTAAAAACAAAAAATGATATGGCAATGAGCACTTCCTGGATTCAAAACAGGTCTGTAGGTGTTGTTGTTGATGACATGTTTTGGAAATAGGCCTGAAAATGAGCTGATCAGATTTTGGCCACTTCATGATGTCATAAAGATGTTTTGGCTTGTGTAACCATTAGCCAGTACCCAACCAAGGTACCCCCCCCCCCCCTTATCACCTGAATCTCCTCCCATCGTTTTTTTTTTAACCAAATATCTCTCAGAGGGGCGTGGGGAGGGGCTCCTTATTTTCATCTAAAGTAACGGACCCAGAATCAGCACTTTTGAAACAGGGCTGAAACAGAGGGGTTTATGGGATGCTACAATGCATGATCTGGTATTTCGAGCCAAACACTTCAGAGACATTTTTTGTATATAACTGAGAACTATACTATATTTATGAAAAAGAGTATAATAGGGGACCTTTAACATGACTATGCCATTACAATAAAGCACTTTTAAGTTTTCAAAAGAGACATCTTACATACTACTTTTTCATCCTGCAGGTAAGTCGTCTGTTGATGCTAGGTGGCGCTAGCGTAACCTGGTGTACCGAGGTGGTTGGACATGCGCCCATCCTGGCTGTCCACGCTCACCTCGGGCACGTGGAGATGGTCGCTCTGCTGCTTGAATATGGTGCTCCGCTAGATGGGACCACCGACAGTGACATGACGCCCCTCTGTCTGGCTGCCGCTGCGGGACACACAGACATCGTCAGTGCGCTCTGCAAGAAAGGGGCCAAGGTCAGTGTCACTTCTGAACCAAAAAGGGAGAAATGTGATTTTGGAGGACGTAATTACTACGGATACACCAGATTTTTATCTCTGAAAAAACACACCGTCTGTGGCTTTACACAAAACAGTGTCCTGAACAGTCCTGTTCTACATTCACCACAGCTACATGATCTATTCTGGGAGACAGATGACATAAACGGGCCTGATTTAGGGCAGCGTATTACGGCTACGGCCAGTGTTGTAAGTCCTTCTGTGTTCCCCTTAATGCCAGGTGGGCCATGCTGATAAGAGTAACCAGTGTGCTCTGGTCCACGCTGGGCTGAAGGGCCATGCCGAAATCATCACCATCTTGCTGGGCCAGGATTGGGGAGCAGAGGTTCCCGCTGACCCACAGCAGCACCACAGCACTGAAGCTGTGACTGGGAAAGCAAAGGCAGCTCAGCAGGCGGCTACCGCTGCAGCTAGTGTGGGAAACACACAGGTAGGAAACAGACCAGCGCCCTCCTGACAAAACACACTGCAGAAATTCATTTTCTATGTAGAGCACAGTGCCTGTCCTTGCTTGACTTAGAGGATGTATTAGATGTGGTTTGCTATGGTCATGGTCTGAGTGCTTTGTTTTTATTTATTTCTGCGCAGCACAATACAGAGGACTTTGAAATTGTGTTTTTCTGCAGGTGGTAAAGAGCTTGCTGGATTTGAAAGATGAACAGCTGGACGTGCAGATGGACGCTCACGACTCTCTCTGGGGAGAAACGGGTGAATTTCTTCTATCAGTCAGATAAACATAGCTTTCTCCCCCCTTTCTGTCCATCGGTGGGGATCCATTGATTTTTCATATTAGGCACATTCTAGCAATCTGTACAATGCATAAATACTTTGATACATTTCTTTAATATGGACACACAGTGAGCTATTTGAAAGGAGCTGCAGGAGAACTTGATAACAGGGTGCTCTGTTATAAACTTGTTTTTTTGACAGAAATTAAGCATCACATTTATCAAACAGAACATCTTTACAGTCACCTTTGTAGCAACTAAAAAGCAGCTCTTATTCAATTGTAATACTTTTACCTCTATCACAGATGTGATAGTGCGGCCCGCAGAATTCTGTTAGGTTCATTTCCTGAAAGCTTGTCGGATGAAGCCTGTGTCTCTGCCTGCAGCACCATTAGAGTATAATTCTATTACACACTCCCCTCCAGTGCTGAGATATAAAAAGTAAGAGCATGAAATGCCCTCTGAAACATTCACCTTTGTATGTACAATACCAGGGCGTTTCTGTTTAGGGTTAGTGTCATTGGATTACAATCCATTTGCAAAGATAAAATGATCAGTCAAGAATACAAGTCTGATTACTTCACCAGAGACTTCTTCTGTGGTTACAATTACCCAAGACAGTAGTGCATAGAGTGTGCACATCTTTTAAATATTCTCTTAAATAACAATATCATTTTCACTGTTTGCATATTTGAAGCTTCACTATCCCTCTAATTTTCCACAGCTGATACAAAGACCAACAAAGACAGTTTCTTTTTTTCATTGTCTCATATATGACAATAACTTATCTTTAAAGGCGGTAAGATACAATCGATCTGTTCACTGAAGCATGTGTTCAAATGAAACATGATGTCATTTATTAAGGGTACTTGAAGGTTAGAGAATGGCATCAATACCTTGCCTCTATCCCCAGCTGCTCAATTAGCTGAAGGACTCACATGTAAAGAAAAGCCCATCATTTGTCAAAGTAACACTGGCTGGTTAGGGAGGGGCCAAGTTATTAGTGTGTGGAATTGGACATTTAGTTTTTTCTCGCTGAGAAGGAGGAACAAAAGAGAAAATGTAGCCATCTTAAGACAATGTTGATTTCCATAACTGGTCAGATGTGTAGATTTGTATTCAAACAGAAAACACAACACCTGCGTTACCCTCAAATAGATTATGGTAATAACCAACGTTGTTTTTCTCTCCGTCTCTCATCCTGCTTCTATCTCTCCCCTAAATGTGTCAATTACATATTCTTCCCGCCTCGTCGTCTCATCTCTATGCCGACCCTCTGCCAGTGCTGAGCGCGGCAGCAGGAAGAGGGAGGATGGAGGTGTGTGCGTTCCTCCTGGAGGGGGGGGCAGGGCTGGAGATACCGAACCGCAGGGGGATGGTCCCGCTGCTCAGTGCCACCAAACACGGACACACACAGGTGAAGAGGAGTCTGGTCACTGGCACAGGACGTTCTCTATTTAACCGGTATTCTTTTTTCTGTAACACTTTTCCTTTCTTCTCCAGGTTGTTGAGTTGCTGCTAAAGCACGGTGCAGATATCAACGTCTCTGAGAAGCAGGGTCGCAAAGCCCTGATGCTCGCCGCCTCAGAGGACCACACCAGCACTGTGGAACTGCTGCTGTCAAAGGGTGAGGGTCCCCACCTCCGAAACAAACATCTCACAGTATCTTCTATCTAGAAGAGAAATGGCTTCTATGTTTTGTATTTCTCTAAATAAAAACCCACTTATTCTATTATTTGGACCAGAACAAATCAAAAAGAACAAATCCTACTTATTCCTTGTAACAAAAAGTAGCAATAATAAACTACCGGTAATTCTAAGGAATTGGTTAAAAGATGATCATTTAATAAATTCAGAATCAAGCAGTCTGGTGAAAGAAATATATGGAATGGAAAAAATAACTATGAGAAATATAAATCAGGTTTATATCTTTCACGATAGAAGGAAACATTTCTATTGATCCTCCAGTTTGGATGTGACCATTAATGTACGTATGCGTATTAACGATGTATCCGGTACCCCTTTACTATATCCTATACATTTTGGCTAATCAGTTTACATTTTTTAAGTTTGTTGTCTCTTTTTCTGATTTTTTGTATTTATTTTTTTGTTATTTCATATATTTCAGTTGACTGTTTCTCATTCTTTTATGTAGACCCTGTAACCAGATTACTGATATGGACAGCAGAACGATATTTGCCTTTTTGCTGTCCCAGGTGCCTCTCCGTCTGCTGCGGATCAGGAGGGGCTGACCGCCCTGAGCTGGGCGTGTCTGAAGGGTCAGAAAGGTGCGGTGCAGCTGCTGGCGGAGGCCGGCGCCGACCTGAACCACCCGGACCGACAGGGGCGGACCCCTCTGGACCTCGCTGCTCTGAACGGGGAGGCAGATATAGTGGGTTTCATGCTGTTGTTTATATGACATTATGTTGATAATGGATTCCCTTTTTCTTTTTTGCACTCTTTATTTTGAAAGAATTTTTATTTTAAACCCTAAATACTTTTATGCATTACAGTTTCTTCCTCATGCAATTTGGTGGACAATTGTAACAATAAGTTGCATAACATTATAATAAAAAAAAAAACGATTCAAAATGTACAGTACACATAATGGTCCAAAAATACAAAAACCGAGCTATTTTAGAAAACTTTAATAATTCATAATTACTATTAATTATGATAATTATTTCCCGTGCAACACAGGATGTCAATTTTCAATCACAGTTCAAAAACTTGATCAGCAGGAGAGTAATCAAAGCTATCTTGTGATTAAACAATCAAAATCCTCAGGATATGAAGGGGCAGCTTTGTTGCTAATGCAGGGACACACTGTGTGCAATCAAACAGATTATTAAAATATCCAGCAATATTTCTATTATGAGAAACTTTGATTTCAATACAAAAATAACATTATTATTCCATGCACGAGCAGGTTCATTGCCTTGTGGAACATGGAGCGGTGTTGGAGAGAGACACCACCGCCACCAGAGGCTCGGAGCGGGCGCCGGGCTGCCAGAACCCCGCCCTGGTGGCCTCGCTGCTGAAGAAAGGATCCAAGATGGGTACAAACCATAGACTGTATATAAAACAATGTTTACCATAACAGCCCTACAGTTCATCTGAATGTCAGTCAAAACAATGATCGAAAAGCAGCTAACTAGTACACGACACAGTTAAACAGCTCCTATGCCTGCATCACAGCCTAGAAAATGAGCATAAAGTGAAATCCACATAACTCTGACTAAACTTGCCACTAAGTGTTTTGTGGCACTAAATGTTATATAATTGATGAAGACTCACTTTCAGGTATATCTTTTTAAAAATATTTTTCACCTGCAGGCCCTACCTTTATATCACTTTATATTTGACTTCCATGCAGTATTTTGATGCTTTCTACTCTCTAGCACCTACAGTTTTACATCCACCTGTCCAACTCATGTTCTCCTCTCTGTCTCCCTCCTCGGTCACGACCTTCACCAACCAACAGGCTACAAAACGGCTCCACATGATCGATCAGGTACATGATTTATGCAAGACATAAGTAAAAGAGACAAGTTGACATAGATAATAGAAAGATAAATATGTGTACCCCTCCATCAGGTCACGCTACATGGGCTATGGCTTCCTCCAAACCAGACATCCTCCTCATCCTCCTGCAGAAGCTGATGGAGGAAGGGAACATGCTTTACAAGGTATTATAGATTGCTGTAGACGGGGAGAATGTGGCAAACTTTGAAAGCATTTCTTTTTAATAGACTTCAAACAAGGTGTTTTTGTGGATTGGTTGTCAGAAGCTGTCTTCCCTTATCATCTGTTTCTTTCTCGCTGTCTTGCTGTGTGTTTCTCAGAAGGGACGTATGAAGGAGGCAGGCCAGCGTTATCAGTATGCCCTGAGGAAGCTACCTCGTGAGGGGCAAGGAGACGAGCTGAAAGGGCTCAAAGAGCTGCGGGTCTCCCTCTATCTAAACCTCTCCCGCTGCCGCAGGAAAACCAATGTAAGGCCCCTGCTGTAACAAACTGCTCATGCACTATTTAACACCGGCAGGTTTATTAGACGCTGAGGGAATGGCAGGAGGGCTGGCAAGGCAAGATAGATGGTTCCTTAAGATATATAATTTAGCCTTATAAACAGCAAAAGATAATGTCAGCAAGGGTTTAGCTCACAGTAAAAATACCTCTGCTTTTCAGATCTAATTTCAAGTCCCCTGGTAAACAGGACGTACGTGAAAGACCTGCAGGTGGTGACATAATGAGTAACCGTGTGCTGTTAGTGAGGAGATAGATGTGTGTGGCCTGCAGCCAAGTTTGGATCCCACCCCGGTGATGACAGACGTCCTAACAGACTGTGTAAAAATGCCATGCTTAGGGTCACTGTGGCCGATGAATAATGGAGCAGATAATGTGATGTGATAAGGTCACCCTCCCTGGCCAAACAAGCGCACTCTCCTTCTCAGCGTCTCAACAGGGGTTATCTACAGTGGGTGTGCTAGTTGGCTGGCTAACTCCACGTATCATAACAGAATACATGCAGTAAGGGCCAGCAGAGAGACTACATGATACCGTCATTAAACATTCAGCAGCAATGTTCACAATCTCCCATTCAAGGCAACCATTTTGACCTCACTCTCAAGGACAGAATCACAATGTATGTGTCCTTAGTTCTGTTTCATTAAACAAGCTTCGATATTTATATAATGAAGATGCAAACCCTAACACTATTTTTATTTAGCTTTTCTGCAAAACAAACACTTTAAAGTCTAACCACTGATCATCATGCAGTGGGTACGTTTGGGCTGCATCCAATACTAAGTGTACTTTTCTATCTGAAAACAGGATTTTGGGATAGCAGAGGAGTTTGCCACAAAAGCCCTGGAACTCAAACCCCGGTCTTATGAAGCGTATTATGCCAGAGCACGTGCCAAGAGGAGTAGCAGGTACAAACACATTAAATATAAAGTATCTTATTTCAAAGCTGCTCAATTGAAAGTTAGCCATTCACTGGGATGCTACTCTCTGTGGCAGTGAACATGAAGTCTTTTTAAAGTTCCTTTGTTCCCTTTCCCTGCCCTCCCCAGGCAGTTTGCTGCAGCGCTGGCAGACCTCCACGAAGCAGCACGACTCTCTCCGTCCAACCGGGAGATCAGGCGCCTGCTGGTCCGGGTAGAAGAGGAATGCAAACATCATCAGAAGGCGTGCAGCAACAACATGGCACAGGGTTACAACAGGGACCCTCACACCCACCACCATCAAACCCCAGAGGAAGAGGCAGACGTCTATTCGCAGGGAAGCCTTGAGAGGCAAGTCCCTGCGGAGCACACTGATACCGAGAGGGAGGAGGACAAGGACGAGGAGGAGGAAGCCAGCTTGCAGTGTGGAAAAAGTCCTGAGTTTTGGCTCCTGAATCCGTACGCTCCCAACAGGACCCTCCCTGGAGGCGTGGCCTTTGGTTTATCAGATCAGCCGCCATGTTTCCCTCAAGAGGAATATGTGCAGAACCAACTGTTTGTGGAGTTGCCCGAGCCCGTTTCTGCTCTGAACAGACAGAGCCAGGGCCTCAGCAGGACTCATCACCACTGCCACTCTCTCCAGACAGGGGGCCGGGTCGGGGGGCGGCCTCTCTCTCTGTGCGGCCCCTCCAGTCCGCTGCCAGGCAGACATATGTCCGCTTCCCTGAGGCCGGCCCCCGTGCTCGGTATTGACATCGGCTATGGATTAGCCAATGAACACCCGGGACACAGCCCCACTGAGCTCTATCACCCCATGTCTCCCAACAGCTCCTCCCCACCCGGGCCCCTCCATATGTACCAGCCCCGCTCCTCCAGCTTCTCCAGGGGCTCGGACAGACTGTCCACCCACTCTGTGGCTCTGGACGGCCTGGCTCTCGCCCTGGGGGCCGGTATGGAGGTCAGGAGGGATGGTGGGGGAGGAACAGCGGGCTCAAGGGGGTCCAGCTCCAGTCAGGCCTCCAGTGGGAACCTGTCAGACGGCGGCAGGCAGCAGGTGGTGGACGCCCCCTGCCCCCTCAAGAGTAGCGGGAGCTTCAAGACCAAACCTGAGCTGAAGCCCCGCCCCTTCATGGGAGTGATGGACAAATCAGTGCGAGTCCAGGGCCAGCAGACCTCTGGCCTGAGCCGACAGGGAGGAGGGATGGAGGGTCTCAGTATGTCAGTCATGGAGTTTCAAGGGTTGAGCAATGAGTTCAAACGCGCATCATTCCAGGAGCAGCAGAGCCGGGAGTTTGGGGAGCGGATCCTCCAGCGAGAGTCCAGAGTCAGCGCGTCCTCACAGCTCCGCTTCCCCGATGGGAGGCACAGACAGGCCAGCCTCACCAGAGACAACCCCGCTCTGCATATGGCGCCCATCAAACCCAAACGCTCGTTTATAGAGTCCAACGTGTGAATTTACTTTATCAAAGCACAGGTTTTCAACAAACTTTGTCCCACATAAGGTAGCAAGGGAGCTAGCTGAGAAGCTAGCTGCTTCCCTGGTGAGCCTGTTTTGTAGAGTTATGCTGCTGAAATGCATTTACAATCTAGAACCAGTGTTCAACTCAGGCTACTACGCTTCTGCTTACATGTCTACAGCTACACTAGTGTATACAAGAAAACCAGACATACCTTAAGTAGGGATTAAAAAAAAAAAGTAATATATTGTCTTAACTTTTCATTTATTATAACAAATATAGAAGTCAGAGAAAGCTTTTGTGCACGAATATAAAAAAAAAACCTCATGCTATTAGTTGCAGGATATGACCATTTCTATCGTCAAGTGTCTTTTAAAAAACATTTATATTTGTACGGTGTACACTATATTTGCAGATTATATATTTCCCTGTAAGTGGTTATCCGTCAGCATTACAGGCTTGAAAAGAAATTACTTTGTGTGCTTGAGATTCTTCTTCTTGGTACATTTGATAAAAGATGAGCTGTACGACTATAGTCACAATCTAATATTGAATTGATTGCTTCAATATTCACAGTATATGTAATTTATTTTTGCATAGCAGAGAACATATTCATAATAAGTGTTTATTGCTTTATTTGGACAAAGAGCGAGAGCGTTTACACAAGCAGTCAAGGATAGAACATATTAAGACTGTGTACATTGCTGTATGTCCATAGTTGTCATATACACTTTTCTGAGTCAGACTATGGATTACAGAATGTTACCACATTATCATTGTGGTATAATAAAATCTTAATGGAGGACTTCATTTCTACATCTACTTTTTTCACAGTGTAATCCATAAAATGCTCCCAGAGCTTCAGAGTGCGTATGGATAGATACAAATATAGAACAACCCAATTGATCTCAATTGGGTTGTTTTTTGCACAGGAAAGTAAATCATGACATACTTATCGAGTAGGGTTTGTAATAACCAGGGTCCTGTGATGGAAATCTATAAAAGCACTTGATATGTTATGTGTTACTGCAAAGAGACTAAAGTATTGGCAAGTATTGTTTTTGAAGGAGTTGGCGGATTTAGCCTTAGATGAAAGGCTAGTGAAAATCAAACCTGCAATAGCAGATTTTTTGGCCTCTAGGTGGCAGCAGAAAATACGTCATGAGCACAGCATTGACATATGATCACATTTAAAGTGAATATGAACTTGCTTATTTACACATAGTGATTACAGAGCAACATTAGCATTTGTGTTGGTCGACACCAGATGAATGTACGTCCAATATTCACTTTATTTTCAGCTCTGTATTTGGTCTCTACCAACTCCTGCTTAATGTTCCAGTGTGTTCAGCAGCTAGTAGCTAAATCGTAGTAGTTTGGGGATGATCGGTATTCAGTGTTTCTTTCGTTGCTGAAAACAATACTATAAGAGTGTTGAGAGAGATCTAATACAACGTTTCCAGCTAAAATGATCTATAAAGCTTTGTTATTATTTAACCTTGCGTTCCTCAGGTGGCCAGAAGCAGTGCTACCCTGTGATTCTCCTATTGCTCTGTAATAACTTTAGGTTTTATGGCAATTAAAACTAAATGAGCACAAAGAACATTTTGACCTGTTGATTTGATTCTGCTTCACAGTTAGCTTTATAAATTAATGCAAACAAAAAACTCTGACAGTTTGTAGATGCCTTGAATGAAAAACAATGAATCTGATGCACCTGTTCCTGAAATGCCTTGGACTCCTGTCTACTGTGGGGAAGATATTTGGGGTACTGTGGGTCAGAGGTCTTTCAGATGCTAGCGGCTGGTCTGCCAGCGGCCGATGGCCATTTTCAGGGTGTGATTCGGGGTGAGCAGGGTGGTCAGGAGGGGGAGGTTGGTCATGGGGCTGGACCGGTTCTTAGTGTTGATCCAGCTTTCGATGGCCTCTCTTTCATAGGAGTATCCATCTGTTGAGAAAAGTCCACACTAAAATGACAAAGAAATACAGGCTAATCTGTTCAGACTGAAGAAACAGAAAACGTTGGAGTCTAATGGACTGAATCCAATTTATGTGCGTGTAGTTATTTGTAAATTCTGTTAACGGGAAAAGGTCTCATTGTCGTTTACCGGCAGCAATGACTGGTTCCCTCATCAGCTCTCTGGTGATGGGACACAGGAACTCATCAGGAATGCCTGAACACACGGAATCACTCTTCAGCCCCTCCACCTTCCTCTGGAGTTTACTGCGCAGGCCGACTGACTCTATATATATATATCCACACACACACACACACACACACACACACACACACACACACACACACACACAAAGAATAGTAGAATAAGGAAATGTGCCAGAAGAGAAAAGACTTTGTGTCCTCTCATTAACACAGAAGTCACTGGAGTCTCAAGAAGAACAAGCTGAACTGACCCACTCACTAATATATACAATACATTCTATATCACAGCATTTCTTATTCCTGTGTTTAACACTTTTCACTCTTGGATGGCAAATGTGAGCGTGGGTGAGAGAGAACATTGTGGGAGTAGATCATCTCATCTCCTGACTGTCTGTCCGCATCAAAGTTAAAATCTAAGCAAGCACTCGAATGCATTTGACTTCCGAATACTGTCGAGAAAAAATCGGTTGAAATTAGTAGCTTTTCTTTAAAAATTGATAACATGATTATGACAGTTGAACACAAAGCCCTCCCTGATTGCCCTATTGGTACACTGTGTTTCACTTTGTTATCGTTCCTCTTCAGGAGGAAACAAATACATTGATTTGTAAAAATATAAATGTGTCTTAAACACGTTGCTACTCGATGCTGTTCTCCAAGTTCCCCAGCAGTCAGAGCACTGAAGCTGTTAAACTGAGGAGTGATTGACAGGCACTGTGGGATGGAAATGAAGGCATGGAAATAAAACAAACATTTGACAACTAAATGACGAGTACCGGCCTAACTGGCAGACTGACAACAACATTAAACTTCGACTGGTGGTTGTAAATCTTGCAGGGGAAAAGAAGCTATTAAAATAGCTTTTGAAAGTCACAAAGATTCCTTCATGTCAGACACACTTGAAAATACCCAAGAAGGCCTAATGACACTAGGTTTAAACCCACTTTATGGAAAACACAGTTTTGGGTTATGTAACTGAAGAAGTGCTCCAGATTAAAGTCAGGACTGCTGAAGCACCAGAGCTGAATACTTTTGCTGGGCAGCCTAATATGATGTAATCTTGCTGACTAAAACCCCATCAACGTTCACTCAGTCCTCCACCCTTACTTTAATTGAATGAGCTGACTTTAATCCGTGTATAAAGGTACAAAAATCCTAATCCACACACGTCCATGTTCATGCTCACAGAAGAGCAGGCGTGTAATACCTTTAAGACTAGGTTTATATTCTTACATTTGGACATAAGCGAGCTTTAGGACTGTGACAGCACAGGGGCCGAGGCAGTATCGCTCCAGCTGTGTGTGAGGATCCCCCCAACCCCCCTCACCTATGTGCAGCTCTGACGCCAGCGTTTCCTTGGTGAGACTGAGCAGCTCTGTCCCATCAATGTTGTTGGCCCTGAATCTGTCCACCAATCCCTCGAGGCCTTCCTCCACCAGCCACGCTGACACATCCCCCTCCGACCAATCGCTGACCAGCAGCCTGGATCGGCCCGCTGAGGTTCTCCCTGAGAAGTGAGTCAAAGGCAGACGCTCAGTCCTAGTGGGCTGTAACATGCTTTGTAAAGTGGCCAACATTCTCCGTGCAACACTATCCTGGAATCCTGCTGACTGGGTCTTGTGTGAAGATAAAAACAATTGTCTGGAGGTTTCATCGACTTCGTCATTGACACGAGATGAAACAAAAATGTGAAAAGTAGGTTGTACATTGCACACAGAATCGCTCCTACCAGCAAACACATGACTATTCCATATTATGAGCAAGTTATTTTAGTTTTTGTGCACATAATACAGAAGTGTTGCCTCATTTAGTGAATTTTACAGATTCCAGGCACCCAAGTGTGACGAAATATAAAAGACATATTTTCTTCCTTCTTACCTTCACTTGATGGCAAAGCAGACAGCTCTGAAACACAAAAAGAAAGGAGTAAGTAACTGTCAACGTGAGCAATGAAATGTAATCATTCAGCAAACTTGAGACTGAATAGTCATTAGGAAAAAGAGAGCGCAACAACAACAACTGTCCTTCACCACACAAATGAAACCAATTTACCTCGTGACTTCTCCAAAGCTAGAAACTCTGCTAAAGACTGAACTAGTCTGTAAATGTTGCATGGTAAAAGCAGCTCTCTTTTCCTTACAAGTGTCACGTGTAAAGGATAATAAATATTTAAAATAAAACGTACCAGGCAACGACTTCCCGCCTTTCCAATGGTCACGATGTGCAGGAGGAGACAGACAAAAGAATAAATTAAAAGACTGTGTGTGTGTGTGTGTGTGTGTGTGTGTGTGTGTGTGTGTGTGTGTGTGTGTCCCACCTCGGTCACTGCACCCGTCCTCCAGCCTCCAGATGTTTACAGTCTTATCCATAGACCCTGTAGCAATGAGCGGTGAGGTCGGGGAGAAGCAGCATGCCGTCACCAGCCTGCAGCAGAGGACAGTCATCACCTGTAGGATGGTCTGAGCAATAAGGTGTAACTTCCTCTATTATAGTAAAGGCCGTCTATCAAATATGGAATATCAAATTCAAATATCTTATTCCTTAGATTTCAATTAAAGACCAGTAATGGGAAACTTGCAGAAACAGAAAACACATGAAACCTTTAAATGAAAGTTGCAAAAAGAAACTTTGAAAAGTGATTCTGTGAACATTAGACACTGAAGCAGTTCTATTCAGATGCCCGCCATTAGAGTCCCAATTCAGTGATGGCATACCAAAGGCTCCCCGTCAAATTAAACGTAAAACTAAAAGATCTGAATGAAATGTAAAAGACGTTTCCAGCAGATTCAAGAATGTCAAAGCAACGTTAATGAAGACAATCTCTCTGAAACCTTAGCGGGATTGCTCAGAAGTGTTCATTCACAAAAGGCTGGTTTACTTCAATCAATGCGATTTAAGAATTTAGAGAAAGGCATACTTTAGCAATGTTTTATTACCACTAAAGCGAAAGGAGTTTCTTGAATGCATTTTGTCAAATGATATGATGTGCCCATTCATCCACTTTCTCTCAACTTGCCTACTTCCACTTCAGTTAGTGATTTTTTCCAAAATGACTTTCATTTGCCCCACTGAAAGGAAGAGAGCGTTCTGCCTTTCAATCACAGGTGGCTCACTGGACTTAAATAGCTTGTAAGTGTGATCATTCAGCCGTGGCTTATATGTACGGTATGTGCATGTGTGAGGGTAGTGAGAGACACAGGGACAGCAGGCTTACCTTTTGATACAAATGCTAAATGCATGTTTTGTGATCACACTGGGTCAATATCTATTAGTGTTGTCTGTTCCTTCTCTAAAGGTGAGATCTAGTTGTAAATGAGAGGTAGAAAACTAAAATGTGCCGCTTATGTTCATAAAACTGAACAATTTGATTATCTTACAGGTTATTATACTCGTCCAGTTATTTAAAAAACTAAATCATTCCAGGAATGCCTTGCAAAGCATCTTGCTGTGGATGTTCTTCTCCAGAGATTGTGTTTGTATGTAAACACAAGAGTAGGTTAGTACACTCAGACGTGTAAAATACATTTTTATATTCTATAATTAAGAAAATCCACAACATAATTGAACCACATTCATGTGAGTAAGTATTTACCTCTCGTGCTGGTTCAGTGTGTACAGCAAAATTGCATTTTTCTGCAATCAGATAAAGTAAGTGTTACGCAAAAAAGAAATAAAACAGTTTGTTATAAATGGAGCAAGGAAAAGTTGGACTATAAAATAAATCGATCTAAAAGGAGAGTTACTTACAGCATCATAGATTGCAACAGTTTTGTCCACAGAGCTGAAAGAAAAGAGATAAAAGTGTAACTATGTGAGCAGTATTTAAAAGAATATGATAAACCTTTGGTACTACTGCATGTTCAGATCCAGATTCACTCCATGAGGAATAAAGCAAACCACGTCGCCCCCTAGTGTTCCCTCTGTATACTGCACTCTTAAAGCGGATGCCGTTGGCCTACTTAAAGGTCTAGGCACAAAATCAATATTTTACATCACTCCCTTGATCCCAAATGCATCAAGACATGGACAGTGATCCACACAAGATCAAGAGATTAAAGTGAAATATACATTTAGCGTATGGTTTACTATTACAACAGTTAGAAATATGTACATGTGTCTGTTTAAGACCCATCAAATACAATTAGTGTATCATTTACACTTCTGCTGACAGTTTCTCAAAGTTACCAAAACATTTTTAGGCTTTATCTCAAATTCCCGGCCTCCATTGGTAGAAAATGTATTTGATACTTTCTATCTCATCAGAGAGAATATTCTGTCAGATTTTTCCCACAGTTGTGTTATTATTTTTGTGATAATGTCTGCTCTGGCAAAGAAAACAGGGGTGGGAGAAGTACTCAGATCTTATACTTAAGTAAAAGTAGAAGTACCAGGGTGTAGGAATACTCTGTTACAAGTAAAAGTCCTGCAATCAAAAGGTTACTCAAGTTAAAGTGCACATTCTGCAGATTGGCCCATTTCAGAATAATATATATTATATGTTTTGATTATAATTATTGATGTATTAATGTGTTTATCAAGCTGGTAAACTCATGCCATGGTGGAACTCATTTTAAATTACATAATTTACTGCTGGGTAGCATGTGAATTTAATCCAGGTGTAACTAAAGTCATATTTAAATGTTGATTATATTGTGTATCATCTATTAATTATTAATTGATATCTGTAAAGTAACTTAAGGTACTTCACAAATGTAGTGGAGTAAAAGTACACTATTAACCTCTGGATTGCAGTGGATTAGAAATACAAACATAACATAAAATGGAAATACTCAAGAAAATACAAGTAGGCTACCTCAAAATTGTACTTAAGTACAGTACTTGAGTAAATGTGCTTAGTTACTTCCCACCTCTGAAGACAGAACATATCAAAACAAAAAGCATAAGATTTGAGAAATGGCAAATCATTAATATGTGCAAACATATGAAGTCACCAAAACGCTTCTAGAACATTCTTAAAGATCGTACCCAGACACCAGCAGCTGTCCATCTGAGGAGAACGCACAGCAGAGGACTGGAGCTGATTGGCCCGTCAACGTGTGCAGGAGCTGCATCTTATAGCCTGCAAGAGAGAGGGGGGGGGGAACTGTAGTTACACACAACTGGGTCAGATAACCCCCACCCAACTGACACCCAGCTCACCAGTAGGTAAGGGATCATGTGCAGCGAGGCGGTCATTATTGGAAAAATAATTGTTGTTTTCTGTGACTGTCCAAGTCTGCTCACAGTTTATACCGTGGCCGTTTCTCAATGTCGAGTAAAGCTGCTCCAGAGCCACTATTTCAAGCATACTACGTCATCAAGTGGCGCCGAATCACTGTTTAAATGCCCAGCATACATGTGCTACCAAGCAAGCCTCCTCGACATTGAGAAACGGCCCGTGTTCCCTTTGTGTTTACTTCCTGTCTCCTTCTGTTGATTTATCTGACTTCCAGTGCTTTCTCTCTCTTGATCCTCCTTAGCAACGGTCATTATAGTGCTTAACAGTGGTCTATACTGCTGTCACTTCTGAAATGTCCAAATTTACCAATCAGAATCGAGTATTCAACAAAGCCATGTAATAAGCCATAGAGGTAGGAACGTTTTATACGAAGACTTTGTTCTGCTATTGGTCACAATAATTGTTAGCCTGATAAACAGACCCCTCCCAACACACACAAAATTATACAGTTGAAAAAGGAAACATTGGTCAGATATAAAAATAAAATACAATAGGAGTGCAGAACATTTAGAAAATGTTATATGCTTAATTTTTGGTCATATAAAAGCACTTCATAGCATCAGAAACCTCTGAAAGAAGCTTGTACTGGCAGCTATCGAAATAATAATATGTCTTGAAATACTGATGCTGGTATATTACAAAGCCGTTACACGAATAATTGTTATTTCCTCTGAGAGCTCTAATCTGAGGGGATGTTGTTGAACTGCACACATCTATATTTAGCCTCACACTCTTCTGTCTGACAAGGTAACAGTGAAATCCTGCCTTTATGGCGGCACTTGTTAACTATATACCTCGTTCGCAACACAGGAACATTGTTTATGGAAAACCAAGGTCAACTCTCTGAGCTGATAACGATTGGACGTTGTAATTATGACAGAAACGATCATGTGAGCTAAAGAGATCCTCCTGGTGTGCAAAGATATGTAAAGGTATGTGAGGATGTGTCACTCTACCTCCATAGCCGGACTTGTTAACAGCCCAGATCTTCAGGTGACTGTCCTGCCCACAGGAAGCCACACAAAACTGTACAGACTGACCACCTGGAAAGACAAAAACAGACAATAAAAACAAATATTCAAAAATCACAGACTCAATTTTTCCCTAACAACTATCAGTCGGTTGATTTGATTCTTCCCTACAGTGAAATAAGACTGCCTCATGAGAGATATAGTGAGGTTAGAATATATGTTAACAGATATGCATAATTAACTGTATGTACCTTATTATTCTTAATAACAATTATATTTTCATTTTTTTGTAGTTATTCATATTCATTTAGTTTCTGGTAAAGTTCAATTTGAATTCAAAATGAAATGGTAATGTTTTTTTTAATGTGTCCTTTAATGTATCCTGTATTAGTTTCTTCAATAATCAGATAGGAGGAATTCTTGCTGGGTTAATCTTATGCAAAAAATGAGTATTGACCAAAACTAAATTCCTGTGTAATTGTTATGAATCCTCACCACTGAGGATGCTGGGAGCGAAGGTGCAGCAGGTGACCCCCAGGTCGTGGGCGTTTTTCTCTGCGTGGAGCTGGTTCATGTCCAGGTCCCACAGACGCAGGTCCCCGTAGGTGGAGCCCGTCATGAACAGCTGACTGCAGGGGCTGAAGCAGCAGGCCACCATCGTCGTGTCACTCACTGCTCCGCTCCTGCAGAACACAACCAACATGTGCATCAGACATCTTTTAACGCCATTGTTCAAGTACAATCACGTATGGAACGGCATGCTGTTTGGAAAGCACACATGTCATTCAACTGCAAACAGCACTAAGGTTTCCGCTGGGTTAAATGTCACACAAAGTGACCTAGAAGAATCTGGAGGAAAAAACCCACTTCACCTTTTTAAATAATTGTTTTTATTGACTTAGTGTAACATCTTTACTAAAAATCTAAGATTGTAAATGAACCTTAGCAGCTGTTTGGAGGGGAAGTCCCACAGAGCCAAAGAGCCGTCCGATGCACCGGACACCAGGTGAGCAGAGTCAGGAGAGAGAGCGCAGATCCTCACAGGACTACGGCCGGGATGCTCCAGCACGGCCTCGATCTCTCCCGTGCTCATGGACCAGACCAACGTGGTGGCATCAGTGGAACATGAGGCGAGGAACTGTCCACAGCTAGTGAAGCAGCAGCAGTGCACGGTGTACCCATGTCCCGTCAGCGGGGAGAAGGGAAGCTCGGAGAAGTCGTGCGTGTTGTATATCCGGAGAGTTTTGTCCCCAGAACACGAGGCGAACAGTTTCCCAGAGAAGGCACACCAGTTGACATCGTCTCGGTGGTCTTGTAAAGTGCAAATCAGCGACGTCATTTGGAGAGCCGGTCCTGAAGTACACAAAGAGAGAAGGAAAGACACATTGTATAATAAGGAAACACTTTAATCTTACGGAAGAGGATTAGAGCCACATGAAAAAAATCTAATTCACATCCCCACTACTACCTCACTTTTTCATGTGGCCCTAATCCTCTTCCGTATAATCTTAATATTACATATCATTGGTAAATACATATTTTTGGGTTTGGACTGTTGGTCAGACAAAACAAGACATCACCTTGGGCTTTCAGGAATTGTGAGCTGTGAGTCTCAACATTTGAACGTTTCCATTTCTAAAAGCTCTGCTAATGTGTGTTGAGTGTTTCACATGGCAGACCACGTCCCTGTGAAAGCAAAGGACTAATAACTAAATATTTCAGATAAGTGCAGAGCTGTGCCCTCCACATAAGTGAGATTAGTTATCTGATGCTGATAGTAAAATAATACAAGAGCAAGTTAGAAGTGGTGGAAAAATGAAGATATTTACAGAGCAGACACACTGTGTAACTAAAGCAACTAAAGGCATGCATTGACTTCAGTAAAGTGTTATCCCTTCAATGTTGCAGGTTGCTCTATAATAGATTGTATTTTATTTGATGATTATATTTCGTATGATTAAAAGCAACTAGTAAGATAAATGTAGTGGAGTATAATATCCTCTGAAGTGTAGTGGAGTAGAAATATAAAATAGCAAATGGAAACACTCTAGTAAAGTACCTGTATAAATGTCACATATGAACAGCACTTGCTTATTTTAATTGGCTCATTTAAGTTTAATTGCAGACAATAAACAAGCTGAATACCGTTTTTATAGATTTGTAAAGATGTGCTAAGAAGAGAAACACCATCAGAAAGACAGCAGCGAAGCCTCAGGTGCTGAGTCTGCGGAGACTGTAGCTAAAGCTTTATGCTAGCTTTATACCTAATGTTTTAAAAACATAGGCCATTATTCACAAGCGACACTTTCAAACTATGACAAGTAACAGTCCAACAAGCAAACTCAGGCTGTAAATAACATAAAATGTTATGGTACTGTTAGCTACGTCTACCTTCAGCCGTGAAGCTCCCTCCGTGTTGTCCGTTCAGTTGAATGATGTTTACTTCCGCATTGAACAGCTGACCATTACGTCAAGCTGGTTACGTCACCCACTGTCTCATGTTGATGAGCTCTGAAATCACGACTCAATAATGGGGGGAAGTGGTGTAACTAAAGTCTTATGTGTTGTTGATTATATTTAACATCATAAATACAAATCTACAAAGTAACTAAAGGTATTAAATAAATGTAGTTGAGTAAAAGTACACGATTTACCTCTGAATTGTTGTGGCGTAACTCAAGTACTGCAATAACACAATTCTGATTTGTAATTTATTTGAGTAATTCCATGTTCTGCTTCCTTATACTTATACTACAATTCAGATTGTACCTTTTACTCCACTTTATTTATCTGACAGCTATAACTACTGATTACTTTGCCAATCATAATACGAATAGATCAAGATGAGATAAGAGGGGACATTACACTATGGGTATAACATATTATTATTATTATCAGACGTGTCCTATTTTGTCCACTGCATACTTTTGTATTTGGAACCTCCAGTCATGTGATAGTCTACACATGTGACTTGGGAAAGCAGGGAGGTGTAAAGGACATTTACTCAACACTTTTTCTTTAAATCATTTTACTCTCACTTTAACGGAACATTTGCACTTTTTTATTCACACAGCTTTTTAAAGCTGTATTTAGTTTAAATTTACTTCTCAGGTAAAGGCAGACAGAATGCTACAGACAACACATATGCTTTATGTTTTTTTAATTATGATGCTTTGCCATAAATTAAATTATTCTATTAAAAGAAATAATAAAGATGTTAGTAAGCGCTATCTTGAACTACAAAATGAAAATGCTATGAAAATACTATTGAGTGCATAAATTAGTTCTAATTTTAGAGAACAAAAATGCTTTATCCACACATCTAACACTTAAAAGAAACAGTTCTGTAGAATGGAGTTAAATAAAACAAGTTGAAGTCATGTACGTTGAAAAACATCCTTTTAATAGGTCCGTGCCACACACTAGTGAAAAATAAAGCTCCTACAAAAGAATGATACTTTTATTCCACAATATTTAAATAAAGTAACTTCAAGTACTCTTGACTTGCGTACAAAAAAATCTAGCTGCCTCCATCAGGCCACAACACACAGCAAGGTTCAACACAGTGGTTACAAATGGCCGTAGGTCCTCTGTATTGTGGCAGATTACGAGGAAATGCATCATGGAAGCATAACTGAATGCTTGTGTTTCCTTTTTTTCTGCTATGGAGAGGAATGATTTCTGTATCGCTGTCCAACTCTGGAGGCCTTGTTGGATTGAAATCAAATAAAAAATAACGTTGTCATAAGAATGAAAACTAAAACAATAACATCCCCTACATGCCCCTGTTGGAAGGGTAGGCACTACCAAGATTAAGGATACCACAGTGTTTGCAGAGGATATGTATATACTGTACAAACAATATTTATGATAATGTTTTCATCACGTTCACTAAAATAGAATGCTACAATCATTCTAAGGCATAAACAATATCTTAATATTCTTAAACAATTTTTACACATCGTTCCAAACAAGACATAATATTGACATTAATAAACAGTATATACACATGAATCACCTTTGTCTAACTGTTCCTCTGCTGTTCCTTTGAATAAATGCAGTTGTACAGTCTGAACAAATGAATGCAGTCCTCTGTTGCTCCAAAGCACTGAACAGTGTAAACAGGTTTTTTTTTCTTGGCTTTGTTTGATATTTGGGAGAAAAATTAAAAACACAAAGACACATTCCTTTTTTCAATTCGAAGCAGTTCAGCTGATTCTTCCTTTTCATAGAAAATGAAGTGGACCTTGATTCATAAATAATTATTACAAAATTAAATACATTCACTATAATACGATTAAATAACAAAAGACTATGTACAAGTAGTGGAAAGTATTCTAGCGCCGACATATCAGTGACAGTTGAGGATTAATTCAGTGCAGTGTTCTGAGACAGGGAATGGTATTGCACTACAACACCCCGTTTCTCTGGGACTCTTTGGGGCCCTGTTGTAATAAAATCAAGCACACCTCATAACATGACATTTAGTTTTTTCAAGGTGTCATCCCTCTTAAGCACACCATGGTTCCTTATTAAGAATCTGACTTGTTCTTCCATCCTGCAAAGCCACATTCTTCATCAGAAAATAAAGTAAAACCTGCTGCTCCGAAATGAAGAGTTTAATGGGTTTATGAGGGGGGGGGGGATCTGAACAGATGTTTAGTTTGTTTGTTTCAGAAGCTCAGTCCATCGCTTCTCAAAGAACTTCCTCATGTTGTGACCAGCTCGACCAATTTCGGAATTGTCTTCATTGAATTTTTCGCAGTTATCGTAGACCAAGTTGACATCAATGATGAAAGTCTCCAAGTTTTGATACCTGAAATAAAGGAAAAAAGTTAGACATCACTGAGGTGTACACACATGGTATAACTAAAACATATTTTGTAAACAAATATTTCCATACTTTGAAATGATGTGCAAACACTCTGAAGCTTTTCATAGGAAAATAACAAATGGAGGTTGACTTACTGGCTGTTCACAAGCTTCTCACGTATGGTGGAGAAGTCCATGGGCTTCTTGATGACCTTCCTATAGCCAGGGACTGATTTCTGGCTGACGGGTGTGAGGAAAGGCCATGCATCCTGATGCCGTTCCAACTCAGCAAGGAGCACCCTGTTGAGCACACAAACACACATGAAGTTAAACACAGAAAACACTGAAGGTTTCTTCTTCCCTATTAACTATACAATACATGCTGCTTATGTAACAACACATTGTTATTCAGCTCTGCAGTACCCCTCAGCTCGTACATTAATAGTCTTTCAGCTAATTGATTTGGTTTTATGGCGCCCGATTTATTGTTATCAAATGAAATGAAATCGTGTTAATTGTTTATTAATTAAGGGAAACATTTCACAGCTTAAGAGCCAGATATTTCCCAGAGGGGTTGGTATAGATTAAAAGCAGAGATTTATTTGATATTAATTAATTAGACATATAACTCTTAATGACTACTGGACGTGTGGACCAACATTTATTTAAAGGCAGTTTGAAGCTCATACAAACCAAAACTAGGAAAACCAGACTAACTAGGCTCAAATCTTACTTTGTGCTGAAATGAACTTTGAACTTTTGAACTTTTAATCTAGGCAAAAATAGCATAATTTGATTTGTTCAAAGACCGTATCTCTTAGGGTTGAACCACAAAATACTTTTTTTAATGGATAAATAGAAAATACAATTTGTTACAGCCCAACAGTAGATGGCAGTGACTGTGAAAGTGTTTATAAGATGGCGTATTAAGAAGCAGAAGTGTGAACAGGCTGTCAGTAAGTACCTGCACAGACCCAGGTCCCTGTTGTTGTCTCTGGCTGTCTTGGCTCTCTTCACAAACACAGGGCTTTCCTGATTGGCTGCTGGCAGAGCAGGTGAGCTCTCCTCTGTTTTCCTCTTCCTGCTGGTGTCTTTTGCTCCCTTCTTGGGCGTGTTGCTGGCACTGGCCGGATCCTCCTCCGGTGCCTCCCCGCTACCCGCCTGCTTCCCGTTCTTCTTCCCCTCTCCACCTTTCTTACCTCCTCCCCCGCTGGATGTTACTGCTTTGCTTGGAGTTTTTTTGTTTTTGGGAACTGGACCACTTGCCTGCGTAAAGGAACGGAAAGGAACGGTTCGTAAAGTGTTGAGTTAAACCAATTTATCAAATGTATACTCCCCTTTCTTAAAGTATCAGTTTAACTTGTCAGATCTTACACCACCAATATGATCTAGTTTGACCCTGAACACATCTACATAACACATGTTGTAATGCTTAAAATTATCTATTGTTTGATTTGAAGTATACAATACAAACTTCTCTATTGTATACTTCAAATCAAAGCATATACAGCCCAAGATCGATAGAGACTAATATCATTCTTTGACCAAGAAATTGTTGGTAAATACCAACATTGGATATTGCTGTAAATTGTGTGGATAAAAGTATTAAGATTTTAATAACAGAGGAAGGCGGGCATCAAAAGAACTACATGCTTAATAACTAGGATTTTCTCTAAACTCCAGTGAAGAAAGAGGACATTCTGAATGGCTCTGATACCTTAGATATGCAGGACGGGCAGTACCAGTCTCCCTCTGGGATGGTGGTGATTTTAGGTTTGTGACAGTAAGTGTGGCAGCCTTTGTCACAGCCGTCACACAGCAGGAGCAGATCCTCGTTATCCCCCTTCCTGCAAATCTGGCAGTACTAACAAAGCAAAACAAAGGCATCCATTAAAAAAAAGCAACGAGAATAGTAGCCACTCTAGATGTGTGGTTTGAAAATATGCTGCTCACCACTTTCATAATGGACCTCTCCCAGGCTATGGACTTCTGCAGCTGCTGGATGCACATGGCCAGCTGTGCAGCGCTGCGCACTTCAGTCAGAGCCTTCCTCCAGACCTTCATGCCATGGGCCACCTCCTCCTCACCACTAAGAGGAGATAATGAGGAGTGATGAGAAACCAGAATACTCACACAGATAGGTGAATATGTAAACTGAAAGCAGTAAACAGTATCAGTAGAACCAGCCGCCAACAAGACAGCAGACCATAATAAAGAGCTCCAGCTGTGCAGAGAGAGGTGTGAGGATTTTGGGGTGAAGGGCGCTGAGAAGAGTTACACACCGAATTTGTTATGTGAAGGGGAAGTGCATGCAGAAAGAGGGAACACCTGAGTATACTGTACTGAAGCACAACACCATGCAGATGACTGCAGAAAAGAAAACAAGCGGGTAAACCAGTCAAATAAGCCTTTACAGCAAATGAAGCTGAGTGGAGTCCCCCACCCCACTCAGGAAACTGCACAAGACCAAAGAAAGGAACAGAAATGCAACAAGCCACCACAAAAAAAATCTGCTGTGAAAGCAGCAAAGACCCTCACTGTTTGAGTAGTATGGGAAACATAAAGCACACAGAGAGGAAAGGGTTCTCAATGGGAGAGTGGGGAGCTTTGGTTGGAGATATGACCTACCCTTCCCTGTCAGCACTAGTGGATGGGGCGGGAGCAGGGACAGTGACCGTACCCACATTATCCAGCCTGATCTGAATGGTGGTACCTAAGGGGCTCCTCAGGTACCTTCTCTCGACGTTGCGCTCCAGATCAGCCAGACGGGTCACTGCTATGTCCAACGGGTTGTCCAGGTGACGAATCACCCTGCCCTTCTCCCCCCGCTCCTCTGGATGGTCTTTGGAGTCCTTGTCTCCCGTGTGCGCTGACGCTGCCGTGGACTTGGTGAGGGGCTTGTGCTCGTAATACACCAGGTCCTCCCGCTCAGATTGAGGCTCCGGAAATGTCCAGCCCTGGAAGATGAAAATCAGAATGAAGGCTTTTAGTCTCTGAACATGCTGTTCCCATACTATCTTTATCTTTACCTCAAAAAGTGAAGCTTTGTCATTTCATTTGATCAATTTGTGTGTTATCAATGAAATTGTGAACCAGGAAGTGAGTCCTAAAACACCAGAGTATTACCAGAATCTATTTATTTGTTACTTCTGTGTGTATTATTTAGAGGGATCTATTAGTGAGATGGGATAGAATATAAATAACAATGCCACTCACATAGCTATTTCAACCCAAACCACAATCTTCTCTTAAACCTCATCAAGTTGTTTCCTATGTATTTTGAAAATAAGAGGTGTGCACTTTACAAGGGGTGTTTCTTGGCAGTGAAGGGGAACCAACAAAAAACAAGAACATCTTAATTAAGCTATTATACGTATGGGAGAACATGGCCCCACTCCACAGGTTAAAACATGTTTCTTACACGCTAACAACATGTGTGTGGTTGTGTGAGCTCCTTACCTTGACCTGCAGGCTGGCGGAGGTGACCTTCCTCTCCAGCTCCTCCACCTGCTGCAGCACGGCGATGTCCATCTCCATGGCCTGCTCCTCCACACACCAGCCTCGCACAGACTCCACGCTCACCTGGCTCTCCTCCAGCTCATGCAGCTCGATCATGGCCACTAGATGGACGACATGAGAGATATCAGCCATGAATTCACACACAAACACACTTAACGATGCAGGTAAACACGCAAGCAATGTAGAAGGATGGCTCATAAATAACACAGTGTTTGCGGTGTATTCAGGGATCGCAGAGGGCACTCTATCGCTACAAAACTATTTTCTTAATATATGCTGTGATTAGTAGCTTTCTAGAAGTGTTTTAGGCACTCACCGTCTCTGTGTTTGGTGCAGGCCTGGGGGACGATCTCTGTGTATTTCTGCATTTGCCTCAGGAGGCCCTTCTCCCTCATGCCTCGGCTGTGGAGAGCTGCGACTAAAGCCCTCAGCTGGTAGATGTCAGACACCCGCCACCACCCTGTCAGCAGCTCTGAAACAACGAGCACAAACAGGCAGTTAAACCACAGGACACTGAACATACATCACTGTTAAAAGGGGCTTCACTCAGCTATGTTATACCCAAATGAAATTGCGTACAGCAGAGCAGAACGTTCCCTAATCCAATTATCTCGGATTATTCAGGCAAGTGCATTTTTTCAGGTAGGCGAATTACTTTTAACTTAAAACATGGGGGTTGATTATGGCCTCAACTTTATTCTTATCAATGCTTTTTGGTCACTCACCCTCTGGAATTGGCCGAGGTGTGAAGTGGTCCAGGGATTTGGGCATCTCCAGGGCAGGGGAGGGCATGGATGAGGTTTTCTCAACGCACGGTAAAGGTGATTCGCTCTTGCTGGAGACACTGGCTGTGGTGTTGCCCTCCAGAGAGTGACCCAGCATGGGAATGGGGCTGCTGCACAGAGGCAGGCTGGGACTTATCATGCTACAGGGCCAGCTTCCGAAAGAAACTCCTAGCAATGAAGCACTGGACTTCACCTGGGGGGAGAAGAGGAACAACAAAAGGGTGAGGGAGGTGGAGGAGAAAAGGTAGTGCATGGCAGAAATAACTGAACAGAACACAGCTACACTGAACAAATGTAAAATTTACTTTAAGCAAATGTGTTACGCCAAAAGGTTCCATATAATTGTATTAGGTTAGTTGAAAGCAATAGTATTAAAGGTCACCTATCGTACAAAATCCACTTTTTCATGTATTTTATACATAGATATGTGTCCCCTCTGTTTAAAGAGATTCAGAAAGTTTCGTCTCAGTAACAAAGACCCCCTCTCTTTTTGTCCTGATCCATTTCTATAAAAACCTGTCTGAAAATGAGCTGATCAGATTTTGGCCACTTTATGATGTCATAACGATGTTTTGGCTTGTGTAACCATTAGCCAATCACCAACCAAGGTAACACCCCCCCCCCCACCTTATCACCTGGATCTCTTCCTAGCATGGGGAGTGTGGCACCTTATTCTCATCTAAAGTAACAGACCCAGAATCAGGACTTTTGAAACAGGGCTGAAACAGAGGGGTTGATGGGATGCTGCAATGCACGATCTGTTTGGTATTTCGAGCCAAACACTTCAGAGACATGTTTTGTTTATAACTGAGACCTATATTATATTGATGAAAAAGAGTGTAATAGGGGAACTTTAAGTTGAAACTATTATTTTGTATTTATAGCTAAAGTCAACGTTTCAGTTTTGTCCGTCTTGGTGTAGCAGCCTCACCTGCAGGGCAGACAGCGGGTAGTTGAGGAGGCCAGCAGGGTGGTGTGGGCTGGCGGCGGAAGGGGTGAGAGGCAGGGCGGGGGACTTAGGTGGGGAACTGGGCCCGGCCGGGGTGGAGGACGCCTGGGGAGACACACGGGGGGCTCCTGGAGGGGGCGTGGTGACGGAGGTGAGGTCACAGGGGTTGCGAGGGAGCAAACTGAACCAGTGTCCGCTCCTCTCCGTCAGGACTCTGAGGAGCTGGTCGTTGGGTTGGAATGAGATGTATGGAGGTGGAGCGGGGGACGAGGTAGGAGGAGTGGTTTCTGGGGATTCACGTGGGGCAGACAGTGAGGCTGGGGGAGGGATGTTGGTAGTGTCATTAGTGGTCACCATGGAGTGGGGTGTTGCTACTGTCTGCTCAGAGGTATTGTGAGTGGGGGAGGATGGTGTTGCTGTGCTTGTAGCAACAGGAGAGCCGTTTTGCCCCACATGGGGACTCTCTTTCTCGTCTGCCGTCACAGCTTCCTCGCCAACGTCCTTGTTGACGTCCCGGAATGTGCACAGTTTGGTTACACAGCCTGGCTGCTGGTAGAAGAGCTCCTCCTTCTCTGACTCCAAGCCTTGCGTCCGAGTGCTCTGCCCATCGAGGTCTGTGGGTTTCTCCTTCTGCAATTCCATCTCCTGAGGTTCCTCTTTGACCTTGACCTCCTCTGCTGCTCTCCTCCTCCTCCTCTGTCGTTCCTCCTCCATTTCCTCTGGAGCTGCAGGGAAATGAGGGGGCGTACTGTTAATGTAGCTGAAACACAACTGAGGGCGGATTATTCTGTAACATTGTCCTACGCTTGCTTTTGGAAGAGTTGTATTAGATCATTCAAGTTTACAGATGCAATCTCAGACAAAGTTAAACATCATCTGTATATTTTACACTGAAGAAACAGAAGATGTTTTCACTTGTTTTCTTCATTCCTCTCACTTCTCTCTGCAATGTGCATAGTCATGGTTTTTTGTTTTGTGCATTAATGTGCTTCACAATCAAAAGAGCAAATGAAAACCTTTCAACATAATAATAAATCAAACTTAGTGTGAGTTGTCCTGTAACTACCTTCTCCACTCTCCATAGCTTCAATGAAGACCCCCCCACAGTGGGGAAGTACCCAGTACCGGCGGCGATAGCGGTCCTGGCCGTACATCATGGAGCGAAGAGAATGTGATATTTCAAACAGCTTTCTCCTGGTCTGATGATGTTGCTGCAATAATACAAAACACACTCTGTGATTTATATGCATTATTTTAATCTAAACAGTGTCAGGACGTGTCAAGCGTATGCTATCTCACGTCCTGATGCCAACACAGTGATATATTGAGTATTACTTGTTATGCTAATGAGGTGTTTTATTAATGCCATCAAAGGCAAATAGCCCTGTCAGTGTACATGTGCAAAACACATGTTTACACACACAGTATTAAAGAATGTACATGCTGCAGCTTTTTTATTACCTCATAATCTGATATATTAGTGTAGGAGGTGTTGCCTACTTATTTATTTCACTCAATTGTAATTAAAAAAGAAATATTGTCACCATGGCAACATAGAGTTAAGTCCAGTATAACCGTCTAGTAATGGTGGTTAATAAAAAACACCAATCACCCCCCATGTTTCGGTGGTTTATCTCTTCATAGTTGGATCCCCAAGAGAGTATATTTTAATCTCACTATCTGTGGGTTGCGTTTTTAATCACACATCATCAGTGTAAATCAACCATGCATTCACTTTCTGATGCCTTATTCATTTGTGTTAATGATTGTTAACTTAGTCACAGCACTTGTTCATTATAAAGACACACGTACCTTGGCTAATTTCTCTATCTGCTTCTCCAGCTCGTCCAGACTGGTGGCTTGCTCAACTTCATCCTGACAGGAGGAAACAAATCCAGTGAATGAGTGAGAACAGTAATTCATCTATAGATTCACGGCTGTTACCAGTCACAATTTCATGGCCAAAATCATTTACAATATTATTGTGATATGTATAGAAAATGAAAATGTATTGAAAACCAAAATAATAATGCTTATAGTAAAAAATTGCATTTTTAACTTTGTTGATTGTGTGTCTCTTTTTAATGTCTCGTAATGATGTTGAAAATGATGAAATATCATGGTTATTATCAATACCGGTATATTGCAACACCCCTGGATCCATCAACGTTTTCTTTTTTTTTCTTACCTCATCATAGGTCTCCACTTTTTTCACCTTCTTCAATTCTTCCTCCTCCTCATCCTCATCCTCCTCTGCCTGGTCATCACTGTCATCATCCTCGTCATCCTCATCCTCACTGTCTCCCGCCAGTTTCCTCTTGCGTTTGGTGGCAGAGGATGGCGTGCCAATAGACTGGTTCTCCTCCACGCCCATACTGGCCTCCCTCCTCCCAGTCCGTTTGGCATAAATGGTCCTCAACCTGCACAAACACACACAGGTTGAGATTGATAGTGAAGGGGGATCAAAGCATTGTTTTTTTGGATGAAAGAAAACGTACTTCTTTAGTTTTCCCTCCATAATGATCTTGTCCTTCCTCATGTTTGCCATCTGGTCCAGGTTCTTTTCAATCTCACTGGAAGGAGAAACACAGTTAGCATTGTTCTTACAGTATGTACAGTATGTTTGTGGTTTTGGTACCATCAAAAAGAATACGGCATATTAAGCCAAATATAATAGCTCTGAGAGGCTGGTTACTATCTACAGACATAGATAAGAGTTTAAAAAGCTGGTACCCTCGGGCATAACATTAATTCTTGCATAATCTCTTCACAAATGAAAGGACTGTATTGCAAATTACTGCTCCACACTGCATCAATAAAACACACCATTATAGACTAATGAATAACCTGAGTGTTAGGCCATAGAACATGACACATATATGTGTTCCCTTAGTGGTTGGTGAACAGGAATTTTTGGATTCCAGTTTTGGGTTTTAAATGATGTATATCTGGGGGTGGAGGAAGTGTTGCAGATCACTTTATAACCATAGATTTCAGCTGTTACTCCTACCTGATGACGGCTCTGCTGCAGGCCAGCTCGTTGCCCAGGAAACCCAGGATTGAGGCCTTCTGGGAAGGCTTGTGGGCCTGGAAGGCCTTGGTCTTCAGGCTGAGGGCCAGAGGGGCCAGCTCTGTGTTGGGACAATGGGCCCCCATGTACATCTGCAGCACCTCAGACACATTATCCCTGTTGATGCCAACGTTGGTCAGGTGGTCCCCCAGCATGGTTTTTGTCTTAAGAGAAGGAGAGAGGTCAAGTTCATGAACACTTTCTTGATGCTATTGTATTTTATTATTCTTTCACCACTGTGCAGCAAACACCTTTGTTACTTTTAAATGCCCTGTATACAAATACTATATATGATAACCGTAAGTTAAATTAATGTCCATGCATGTCAATATACATTTATTCACAACACAGGAAAACATACTTAAACATTAAATCAAACCCCAACAATCCAATACAACCAGATACATCTGTATTTGAAATGTGCTACAGAAAAAATATAAAAAGTAGTCATACTGTAGAATAGCAAAGGAATGAATGAGTGGAGCAATAACCTTTAAGATGTATTGTTGTGGGTACAAGGTCTACATGCAAAACATGCTGAGTTTTTTTATATCAAAGCAATGTAACATATTTACAAATGTTATCACACATTTGGCATATCATATAACACAATACTTATCAACCAAATGTATCATTAGGCTGTAGGACTATCAGATAGCAATAAGTGCATTTGCATTCTCTGGTGTAATTCTTAAGATGTCTCCACATGTTCAAAATAAGACACAAGTACAATAGATGACTTAATGAACTTCAAACCAGCTCACCCTTTGTCCCGGGGGCAAACCAGGGTCACAGACCGCCAGAGAGAGCAGTTTGACCAGAAGGTCTTGAACCTGGCCCATGCTGTCCCCCACATTGAGCAAGCCTTCCTGTAGCATGCCCAGGGTCGGCACGTCGGAATTCAAATCAAGCCCCAAAACCTTCCCGAAGCCCCGCAGGAACTGCATCAGCATCAGGCAGTCCGACACGGCACGTCCTGGCAGGATGAGTCCAGGAATCCGGGAGAACTCAGGGAGAGGCTGCAGAGAAAAGAGGGTGAAGTTGAGATTGTTGTGAATTTGGACTACAAAAAAATATGATTTTAATAGCTATGGGAAAATGGGAGGAGCTGTGATTACATCCCAAATCTGTTAACTGATATCAAGATGGTGCTTTCCAATTTAGAGCGACGGCTGCTTATTTTCTACATTATGCAGTACTCTCCTTTTACCACTTGGGGGCACACACGTCCACACATAAAAATGCCCACTTCCATGTGGTCATATCGTAAGTACTGACCCTCAGAAAATGTTTAAGATACTATAATAATAATAATAATTATTATAATTATAATTATAATAATGATAATAATAATAATAATAATTGTAATAATAATAATAATAATAATAATAATAATAATAATAATATTTGTGTGAATGTTTCAGTCTTTCTGCCTAAGTCAATGCATTTAACAGCACTTAAAAGAGGAAAGGAATGACACTGTAAGTATATCAAAGTGTGTATAGACTATCCACTCACACCAAAAGCACTGTCCGGATGATCTCAACTACCTACCTTATGATCGGACAGACACATATCTTCATTTGGCTTCTTCAGTTCTCTCGCTATCTCCAGCTCCAGCCTCCGTTGCTCCAGTTTACGCTCTTTGTTCAAGCGCTTCTCATCCCTTTTCTCCTGCCGCATGCGCTCACGCTCCTGGAGTGTCCAAAATTCAAGAGAGTATTAAGGAAGCAAAGTGTGCATATGCAATTCTGTGTGTGCGTGTGCGTGTGTGCGCGCGTGTGTGTGCGTGCGTGTGTGTGTGGTGCGTGTGTGTGCGTGTGTGTGTGTGTGTGTGTGTGTGAGAGAGAGAGAAAATAGACAAGAAGGTTTACTTGACTTTGCTGAGCGGTATTAGAATTCAGCCTAATGCTGCTGTGCATTCAAAAGAAAAGTGCTTGAGGGCCAGAATCTTTTGACTTGGTAAGTGTGTAGAAAAAAAATGAATGGAGCGAAAGAGTGCACAAAAAGGAGAGAAAGCGGGAATCTATCCAGGGAATAATGACTTAGGCTCTTTTGTATGGAGTGGACTGTGTGTGTGTATGTCTGCATTTATTTGTGTGCATATGGGCTACCTCTGCTTTCTTGCGAGCCTCAACAGCCTTCATCAGCATTACATGTTGCCTCCTCCTCTCCCTCTCCTAGAGTGGCAAAAACACAGGCACATTAACAAGCACACATTGCACATACAGCACTCAAGGTCGACTAAATCTAGTATGCATTCATGTAAAATTGTGATGCACGAAATTCAATTGAGGCACCATACTGGAACAAACACAAAACGATGCTTCACATGTATGCACTTTCACATGTATGGTTGAAGCACAAGTGAAGAGTACAGTATTACGATGACAACCAAAAAAGCAACACAAAGAATGCGATACAAAGTAGATGTGATGACAGGCTCAAAAAAGAGAAGCAGCTGGAGTCGGTGGCGGCGCCTCTAAACTAAAGCTGACACAACAAAAGCAGCAAAATGCTGAATGCCAGACGTCATCTGACGTGCCACTTTGGCATGATCAAAATAATACATTTTATTACATGAGTCAATGAAAATGTTTTATTGACATATCATCTTCACAATATTTAGTGAGGGGACGACATTTAGAATTGGTTGGTAAAGACTAGCCACAATCAGAGCAGCTCTACTTCAGTGGTTTTGGCAGCGTGAGTATTAGCACAATGTGCGACTGCAGAGGATGTCTATGTTGTTCTTTGGTGCATGATACACAGTCTACTGCGAAAAGGGCACAAGAATCACCGGTGACTGACTATCATTTTATTTGATCTCTTTAGGTTTCCCGCTCCACCGTATCAGGCTGTAACTCCCTCTGTGATCCACCAGAAAGACACAATTGCCACTATTAGGGCTTGCCAAGGACATTTCCAGCACATAGTGAGTAAAATGGGGCTTTGTGTTAGGGATTGTTTAGTCATTGTGATAAACAAAACAGGCTAGATGCCAAACACTCTGCTTCAACAGTTCTGTGCCCTTCTTGGTTTGATTTATCTACAAAAGTAAAACTTCAAAAAGGACACAGAGCCTTTGGCATTCTGCTTTTTCTAGCTTTCCAATTGATTAAAACATTGACAATGTTGAGGGATATTATGATATCTGCATGAGACAACCGTAAGTACCAGGATTATGTTATGTATCTCAATTTGCTCTGAGTTAAGGCAAAGGGGGTTAATGCAACAATCGGCTCTGAGTCCACGGTGAAACAGATAGGCAGACATTTAGATTCAGCTGTGACTATGTATGAGTGAGAAGGGCTAACAAGCAGGACAGCCAGGCCAAAATAAAATGCTACACAGAACCATATTTGTCCAGATGGTGGATTTATTTATATTGTTTTCTACAATAAGGTCTGTTTTTTAGGCAATGGTTGTTCTGAACCCTCACCAAAGTGGGTGAGGGTTCAGAACGAACAAGCGGGGGGAGTCTTCCTGGAGTATCTCCACCATAAGGACAACATGGTTCTTCAGAGCTTGTTTTCATTCTTTGTGCAGAGGTACAGGAACAGTGAATGACAAGAGAGGCGGGATGGGCGGTAAAGTCCAGCACTCGTGGACTGCAGAACAGATGCACGGACAAACAGACACAAGCTCAGTCTGGGCCAAATTGTCAAGCACTCATAGGGCACACAGTGAGGCTACTCCGTGCACATGTTACCCAAGCTCTTAAGTTACACGAGTATGTAGTCGTGATCTGGATGGAAACTCCTCGAATGGGCACTTGAACTGTGAGTGGGATTCGGTCTAGCAGTCTTTGCATGCATTCTGAGTTAGAAGGGGGGAGGATGGGGAGGGGGACAGAAGCTGCCTGGCGCACCGTGACAGGGTCAGTGTCCCTCAGGACGAGCAGATGGAGGCGCTACTGACTCTTTTCTCTTTTGTTGGTTTTGCTGGAAAGCCATGCAGAAGAATTGTAGTATACAGCAGCGCAGTGCTACACTAATGCATTGCTATGACAACCATAAACAACCAGTTACACACGATGGCAGGTGTTAGATGTACAAATAAACATACCCATACCCATTATCCTAGTCTATGCTAGTCTCCAACTCCGCGGCAAGAGAGATTGGCAAATATTATGGAACGAAATAAAAATCCAATACCCAAAAGCAAGTGCGTTCATAAAGAGAATACTGAAGACTTTCATTCAACAGATGTTGGTTAACAAGCACAATTTATATAATACTCACACATGCCTTGTATTTAAACCACCACACACACACACACACACACACACACCACACGCAACACACAGGCACAGACCAGACACGCACACACACACACACACACACACACACACAACACACACACACACACACCACACCAACACCACACACACACACACACACACACACACACACGACACACAACACACACACAACACACACACACAACACACAGGTCAAATTCCCTATTCACAGTCAAGTCTGAGGTAAACGGTTGTATTCGGCAGTACTATTATGTTTAAGAGGCAGAGCAAGTTTGAGTGAATTCCTACCTGGGTTGAGGATCTCGACTGCTGTCTCCTCACTCTTTCTCCTTGAAGGCAGCCAAGAGAAGATGAGGGGAAATCAACTAGGCTTCCATTGTGCCAATTCAGGCGGTCCTCCTGCCCGAGAATCGCCGCTACAGACTGATGGAATTTCACAAGGGCTGCTGTGATGCTGTACACGGCCAGCTGCTCTCAGTGGAAAACGCGGGCCACATCGTGGTGCATTTGAGGCCTGATTAAAGCTATTTGTGATTAAAAAGCGTCCTTGCCTTGTCTAGTATAGAATCCAAACTGACTGTGATTCCTACATCTGATTTTATTTCAAACACATACAAACAGTACCCTCTTATACGCGGTTTTCAGCTTCCATTACTTTTAGCAGTGGCACGTTCTTCCTTCCTTTCTCCGTTTGGCCTCTCTGGGAATACAAGATTCAAGGTCAAGCCGACTCTCAGAAGACGACAGACCATATATCATCAGTCTTAGGTCGAGGCTTAGCTGCACTGCTTAACTGATTGGTTTTTCAGTTTTCCTGCTTTGAGCACGATTTTCATTGCTCAGCTGAATATG
>NW_011364680.1:63040-73040 GCF_000735185.1 Notothenia coriiceps
AACACAGCGAATGAATAATGTATCTCTTTAACACCTAATTGTGAAAATGTTGAAGCCTCCCGTTAAGAGTGGCTTGTCAACCGTGTCAACTCAAAATTGATTTAGTCCTGCTGAAACACTTTGAAGCTCCTACAGTATAATTGTGTGTGCCTGCATATGTGTGGGGATGCATCATTGCATGCGTGTTTGTGGAAAACAGCCTTTTTTTTTGTTATCTTCGACCCACTTATGCTAAACTGTAACTGTTGTCTGAAGAAAAAACGACTTTTCTGTCCAATTTAAATAAGGTCTGAAGAGGCAGCAACAGCCATTTTAATATTCAACAGCCGTCAACCAAGACCAATTTAGCATTAGTTCCATGTGGAATTATGCCTAAGAAGACGCAGTTCCCTCCAATGCATGCTGCTGTTCAGTAATGAGCTTTAGGAAGATTAAAACACTATAGACTGAGGGGCTGAAGCTATCCAGGAATGTTCTGCTTAATCAGAGGTGCTGTTGGATCACATTTTGTACCTCCAAAATGTGCTGCGCTCTGATTTCCTTCTCCATCCGAATTTGCTGAATGCGCTTGATCTTTTCCTGTAAAAACAACAACAACAAATAAAAACATAATCTTTTCATATTTTAAACATTGGAAAACATCCTTTAATAAAATCACTAGCCAACCACTCTATTCCAAGGACACAACAATAAGTTCAGTATGAGAAGTAATAATTGAAAAGCAAGCTTTGAAGCATCACAAAATAACCATTCAGCATTTCCTGCGGTGCACACGGAGACTACGTGTGTCAGGACACTTAGATAAGGAGAAAGGGAGGGAAAAGATTTGTCAGCACACACGTAAGGCAAACCCACCTGCTGCTTGAGGATCTTGATCTGCTCTTTCTGCTTCCTTCTCTCCTCTGCTGCCATGATAGCTACAAGAGTCAAGTCAGCGTTGTATTAGTGTTGACAAAAATGACCTTCAAAGCTAGTAGCAGTCATATCTGAGAGAATTACAGTTGCTAAGCTTTATTTTATTTAGGAGATCACAATCTATTTCACCCACAAGAGGCCAAGAAACTCACAACTAAGGTGAGTCAGTCATACAAAGCAAAAACACACAGCAACTGAAAACAACCAGAACACAATTAAATTAAAATTAATTAAAATAAAACTTCTTTTGGAGGTATGAAAAACGTAGTATGGTGTATAATGGAAACCTTAATTATACAGTAGTCAAAACACACATAAAGAAACCTATTAAGATTCTGATTACATTTATAGCTTCAACACCATGTATAGGAATACAAAGAAAGCATAATAACTGAAACCAGCAGCATCGCGGATAAGAGATTAGAGTGGAAAAAAGGATTGAAGCCTGTGCTTTGACGTGATGAGAATAAATACAAACATTTACTAACAACAGTAGTATTAGTAGCATCAGTGTCTGCAGAGGCCCTGCTGGACTTCACACTTGGGAAATAGTTTAAAGTGAATGAACTGGCCAACTGAAAACCACCACTATCATCCTTACAGCACTGAGCTCCTGTTAACAACAAACACAAAACAAATTGTTGTTGAGGAATACCTTGTTGTTTCCGAGCTTCTTTGGCTGCACGCGCCATTGCCTGCTTTTCCATTTTTCTCATCATTTTCATCTGGGCAGCCTGTCGCGCTATTTCTGCAGAAAGGGGTAAAAGTCATTGTCGGTTCAAAGTTACAGGAGAAGACTGCTGTAGCCTGACATGGCACATTTGACCAAATCATTCTTTGGCTTTTGTGGAAAAGACAAAATAAGGGGTAGAGAGCTTTTTTTCTGTGTGTTAATGTGTGCACCTAAAAATACTGAAATATAAATTCAAATATGTTTTTGAAGGAGTGTTGGTGCCAAAAATAATGCACTAATATTATTATCAAAGCCAAATAAAATGCACAGTAACATCACAAGGAAATGATTACAATGGTGATTAATTTGGAAAAAAAGTATTTGTTTTACTTTAATTTAAATAGATGCATATAACAAACATCCATCACCAAAAAAAGGACTTCTACAGAAACAAAATAACAATTTCAAACAGTAACCTCTAACTCTTGCTATCAGAATAATGGCTGCTTGATTAATGGCACATACGCTTACACGACAAACATATTTCAGGGCTCATTTCCTGTGCTAACCTTGAGCCTCTAGTTTGCGCAGGAGTTTGACCTCACTGGGACTGGGGCCCTCGGGGACCAGGGGATCGCCCACATTAGGGGGCCGCCCCTTCCTCCGTCGGGACCCTTTGCCACCTTCGCCCCTTGGCTGGCGCTCTGTAGAAGGGCGACTTCTACGACCTTCCATCGCCAAAATGTGAGGAATGACTTCCTCCTCATTCAGACGGCTCCACTGTAAACCCTGCAGAGGGAAAGGCAGCGTTGGAGAGATTGAGGGGGGGGGGTGTTAAACAGTGAATGACATGTTGACATACATAAATGAATGTGACTAAAGGGCAATTTAATTGTTAGCTAAGTAGACATTTAATCTGGGTTTATTCAACAGTGGTGGATAGATGAGATAAATAATATATCTAAATATAATTCCTGATACAATCTGGCTAAACAATGCATTTCATAAGAAGCACTCATTTACTGTGCTGTCATATATCATCTCTGGCCCCTCAGAACTGTATGTTTTTTTTTCTGCTTCCAATAATTTGCACATCCAATTTCTAATTCTATTTCTTCTCTCTATATCACAGAATAAGTAATGGAATGTAAATGATTGGTCACCTGTGGAAGTAATATCAGCTGATTATAACATTTAACCCATGCACAGTGAATGGTCTATGAACTAGGATTACTGAGGCTTTTGGTTGATTCCTATTCATGCCCTGACAGCCACTGCTGAATGATGCTTTGCCTGCCGCTAGATGAAAAGATGAACAGGGATCAGGAAGAGAGAGA
The DNA here is from genome assembly GCF_000735185.1 of Notothenia coriiceps. Lineage (NCBI taxonomy): Eukaryota > Metazoa > Chordata > Actinopteri > Perciformes > Nototheniidae > Notothenia > Notothenia coriiceps. The sequence goes on from NW_011364680.1 coordinate 65,966, forward strand.
AATAGAGATGAAAGGCAGTCACCTGGGGTCCTTCTCTGGCTTCATAGAAGTCACCAACCCTTATCTTTGCACTGAAGCTAAAATTATCGCGCGTGATGCCACTTATTCCATTTCTGGATAGATACTACAAAAGAGAAAATAATAACGGCGTTGGTTTAGGCAGGGAAAAAAAACTGTGAAATTAATGTGACATTGAAAAGCAACTGGGAGCACGAGATTGGAGGGAGTCTAAGGTTACACTGTGCGTCTGTGCACTGCTACTAATCATTATAAAAGCCATGGGGACAAAAAAAGAGCAAATGCTCTTAGGAGAGAAACGGTTCTGACCTTGGGGTGCACAATTCAAGCCCTTTCGTATTTATCTGAGGCTTTTTACTGCCTACTGACTGACACGCAGTGTTCCTGAGTACACACTTTTCTCTTTGCACTTCTACACTCAGAGGCAGTTCTGTCAATTAGCTATGAGCTTTTGATGAAGCAAATAAAGAAGATCATAGATTATAAATGTACTGTCAAATGGGGCTTAATCTGTGCAACCCAAAACTAACCATTCATCTTTTTTAGGGAAGGAGAGGTGGGAGAAAGTGGCAGAAGGAGGAAATCAAAGAATACAATCTCACACTATGAGGGTCACAGGAAGCAGGGGAGGAGTGTGGGTGAGGAGCAGCGATAGAATAGGTCATATACAACAAATCCAGATGAAGAGCATTTTTTTTGAGCGATGTGGATGAGCAGTATATCCTTTTATTTATCCAGGACTTCTTTACTTTAACTTCATATGTTTGTGTAAATATTTATTTCATTCTAAAAAGATGCAACTGTCAGAACACTTTTCTGATTCAACATGTTATAATTAATCATAAAAGTCCCACTTTAATCCCTGTTAAAGAATGAACTGCTGATCTGTATGGCTCCAATGATGTGCTCCTGTATCCTGAATGTAGACTACAGAAAGCAGACTACAGCGTACCTTCATCACATCTGGGTACTGCCTTATTTTCTTGCCGCACGGTGCGTAGTAGGCCACCTCACCATGCGGCCGCCCAGTCACTGATTTGATTCTCGTTTCTCTTCGCCACCTGGGTTTTAAAGAATGAGAAAAATACCACTGTTGTTCAGAAAAAACAGCATGCCACACATTTGTGATCAATAACAGGTGTGAGCACTTTGAAATGAACCGGTTCATAAGAGCTTTCCTTCTCTCAGCCTCTTGTACATACCCCAACTCCAGAGGTATCATCAACTCCTTCTCATCCATCACCCTCTTCCTCTTCCCTAATCCTGTGGAGAGACACAGTTCAGCCATCAATTTGACAGCACAACTGGAAATCTCACACACATACAACGCAGCAGTCAAAGACCTTTACCTGTAATCATACCTGGCAGGGAACCAAGATCACGTGTTTGCATTTACTAGCAGCATTTCACCACAAAGCTTAAAACGTACACACAATTCTCTAGGCTGCCATTTTTAAACGATAAACCTAAAATGACAAGCCCGAAATGCGCAGAAACACAGAAATACATTTACATCGCTTGTTGTCTGATGAAAGGGTTACATTGAAGAGCAGCACCAGAGAACATAACAACTATTTACAACAGAGGGAAGACTAATATCTGCCTTCCTGGCAAGCTACCCATGTCTTATTTCCTGGGAAAACCACTCGGCATTCAAAGACAGCAGGAGTCAACCGTGTTGCTTTGCCAAACAAGTTGTCTGGGCTCTTGGGCATGCAGCTACATGACCTGAGAGCTGCAGTTAGTCCATGACTACCAACAGCCTTCTTCCTGCCTACCTAAAAGTAACAATCCCTCTTCACAGTCACCTGAGGATGAAGCGCTGTTCTCATGCCTTTAAATAAAGTGTTTTGGTTTGGTTGTTTTGTTTTGTTTGTTTTTTACTGATACAACACCGCAAACATCCTTGATGACTAATTGTTTAACTTTCTACGTATAGCTTTAAAAACACATTACCTAGAGGTGGGGCCAAGCTGTATGAGGAAGAGCCTGGAGAGCTGTGATAGGCCAAGGCACTGGAGCTGCCGGTGACAATGGAGGGAGACTTGATGACCTGGAGGTTGAGCGGGGAGCAGCTGGTGGCAGTGTGATTGGTTGAGGTGTTCAGTAGTTCTGTGCCTTTGGTTAGCCTGCGAGCGCTCATCTCCTTCTTAGATGATCCAGATGGAAACTTCAACTCCTTCACTTTCTTGCCAGAGATGTCGCTGTCTGAGTTGCTGTCAGATTCTGAAATGGGAGTCAAGGACACAAAAAGGGATAAGGATCGATTCTTTTCATGCAGAAAACGAGAACATTGCGTAGCTCCAGCCTCTCAGATGTGAGGATTTGCAACTTGTTCTCGTCTTTCTGATATTTGAACTCTTGGTTTGATATATTACACATTTCAATGACATCGCCTTGAGATTTGGGAAATTGTGCTTTCCATTTTCAGAACGTTTGACTTATTGAGAAAATAAAGAATTTGAAGTTGCAGAAATGATCTCAGTGTTTTAAGGGTCGGCTCATTATTACATTGTGAAAATTGTATCCCTGAATATCGAACTAACTAACCTGAGAGACTATCATCCGAGTCTTCGTCATCCTCCTCTTCAAGGTCATCATCCTCGTCGTCATCATCATCATCTACCGAGTCGTCAGATTCCTTGTTAGCCGGGAGACCAGCTGTGGGGTTACAAGTCCCAGGGATCCCCATTCCAGGAATTCCCACTCCAGGGATACTCACTCCGGGGATTCCGATCCCGGGCTCTCCTCCACGAAACAAATCTACCAGAGACTGCACCAGATGGTTCTGAGAGAAGCCCTTCCAGGCAGCTAGTGGGTCTGGGGGCCCCAGTCCCTGTCCCTGTCCCAGCAATGGGGTCTGTCCCTTGCCCCTGGAGGTTTTGTTCTTTCTGGATCCATGGCCTGTGGCATGGGGTGAGGTAGTGAAGGCCTGTGTCAGGGGTCCGGCCTGGGCCCCTCCGTGGGTCCTGCTCGCCCCTGTGCTAAGATTGACAGGCATCGACCCAGGATCGGAGTCGCACTGAGGGGACTTGCCTTGAGAGGCAGATTCTTTGCGAGGTTTGGTGATGAGGGCCAAAGGTGTGTCCTGAGTGATGCTTTGGATGACTCCATTGGGGTGGTGGGGTTCAGGGAGCCCCAGCAGGGCGCTGGAGAGGAAGAGGTTGGAGTGATTGTTCTGAGGAGGCGGAGCGAGTGGCAATGGCGATGAAGACAGAGATGTCCTCTTGGGAGACTTGTTTGGCCCCTGCTGCTGCTTCTTACGCTCAGCTGGGAACGTCTGCCCTTGGGACATGAGAGTCTGGGAAGAGAGGAGGAGTAGAGAGGGAGACAACAAGGAGAGGCAGGGAGTCGGGGGGAGGGAGGGAGAGGGAAAGGCAGAGAAGGTGGAACAAAGAAAGTTCGGGAAAAAAATTAGAAAAGAAATGGGACAAAGTGGAGTTGCTCTAGCTGTCAGTTTGCATCACTGTTGATTGTTTGAGCAGGTGACAAAACTACAATGCTGAACACTGGTACAGTTAGCGCAGTCTAAGCCTCTTTCTGGGAAACAAAAAGAACACAAATGCAATAACCAGAGGCATTGTACTCAAGTTCACAGAAAAGAGACTCGGAGTATCTCTCTAGAATTGTAATTACTTGTCTGCACATTGGAAAAGCTCCATCATCATTATCATCATCATGCAGCTGGGCATGTTTGCCTTTTTTACACTCATGATAAGTTTGGTTCAATCTGTGTTTAAGCAAAGGCAGGTTAGACTTTAGTGTTGCACTTTCAACTGGATGTGATATGAAGTGAAACAAATCCATTTCACAGACCATGAAATACAGTAACCGTTCTGAAACCACAGGGGGAATTTAGCTTGTTGTAAACTTCTCTATACTGGTAAAACAGGAAAGGGGAAATTATTTTCAAAGCTGATCTTAAAAGGTTTAGCTTATTGATTACTGGGCTACCATTCATATTTCATCTGAAGAAAGGGAATTTGTGTAAAGGCATGAAAAATGTCAATTTGTATATAATTTCTTCTGAACCAATGAAAAATGTCAATTATACAGCGGCATATGTGCAGAGACAAAGTGTGCTTCAGAATGGATATGAAAGTAAAATCATTAACCATTTCATCAGGAGGCTTAACTCTGCAAGCAACGTGCAAAACCACTAAATCAGTCAGAAGATCGTAAAGCTTAATGAGCTATATTTTGAAGGAAAGTAAGGTCTTGAGACAACATATTTGCCCTGTAGCAGCTTTAAGGTTAAAGTAGCTGCTTAGAAAGTACATTTGACACGAAGTAACTAAGACACTAGTAAGATGTTGACCCACAAACATTGATAAAACTGAACATAAAAAGTACAGTACACAATTTAAAGTAAGAGCTCAATTAATTTGTGATGATACAATGCCACATGAAGGTTTTGAACATTGCTAGTGTCAATTACACATAAGTGATTACCCATCTGTAAACATATTGTTATAACAACAGAACACAAAGACAAAACACTCCCTTATTCAAAAGGACTCAAGAGTTTTATACCAAATGTATAAATAGAAATAACTACCGTAAATGTCCATTTCTTTTTCTATATCCCCAGTTAACTCCAAAAAGCACTGCTTCTTAAATCAATAATACAAAACAAAGAGTCTCTCTCTGATGTCCAACTACAGTTGTTAAGAGTTGCTTAAGTCCATGTTATACTTGTAAAGAGGCCCTTTGGAACATGGTAGCCTCTGATACAAAGTGTTATCCCTAATGAATGGGAAGCTGCAATAGTTTCAAAATTATAATAATGAGTTATGATTACATTTTTAAATTCACAAGCAGCAGTTCTGCTAGATGCTTGGATATTGTGATGAGTACATTTTGTAAATGGCCACCAAATTTAAAGAAGTGCTGGTTATGGTGTAGTAATAATGAGTGTTTCTGCACGCCCAGCTCCATTGAACAAACTCATTACTGTCATTTATTTTGCAACAAGTTATTGACTTCAGCTGACTCTATACTCGTATATAAAGGACTCGCAGCACATTGTGTATATGCAAATGTACAGTATGGTATATGTAAGTGGATATGAAAAGGTATTATTTAGCTGCTTTTATCACTTTGGCTTACCTGTTTAAGCCTGAACTCATTGATGTGCGTGAGGGAGGTCTCTAGCTGTTTCCTTTGTTTGCTGGATTTCGCAGAGCCAGAAGCAGATCTTCGAGGTGGCTTCAGCGAGGACTTCCGAGAGCCTGTTACGCATGAGGTCGAACCAAAACCAAAAGATTTTGGGGAGGTAGAAAGGGGAAGTGTGGAGCGGGGTGGAGAGGGGACGGAGAGAGGCTTAGGGGAGGAGCAGAGGGAGAGGGGCAGGTGCTGGGGGGAGGAGGAGGGCAGCAGTTTGGGAGGTTTGGGAGACGTGGTGAGGGCTATGGGGGAGGAAGATGGAGAAGACTCCCTACGGGGATGAGAGAGGAGAGCCAGGGGCTTAGAGCTGGCAGTCAGGCCAGTGGACTGGATCACACTGAAGTGCTGCTGTGGCCCCTCAGTGCGGGACCTGTGGAGGGCCAGCGGCGATGTTTGGGAGAGGGCCGGGGGGGAGGCAGAGCAGGGTAAGGACACGAGGTTTGGTGGGTGGGGCTCCCTAGAGAGGAGCCGTTCAGTCTTTCCAGTGCTTGGTATCAAAACCTGGGGAGAAAATGAAAAAAAGAACTTTTATAATGAGGAAAGCTTCATGGTATGATTATTTGATTTAGCATATGAAACTTTAAACTTGCACAAAACCCTATGTCTGTTATTATTTAATAAAATACATTTGACTCTAGAGTATCTAAGGGCGTACTTTACCTTTGTTTTCTTCTTTGTCCGCTTCTCAGTGTCTGATAATTCACTCTGTTTTTCCTCTTCTTCGTCATCGTCATCGTCATCATCGTCATCTTCATCATCCTCTGCCAGATCTTCGAGGTCACTGCTGAGGGACCCGTCACTCGAGCTGTCTGAGGATGAGCCTGACTCGCTGTTGCTTGCCACGCCAGTGTCTGTGGGTTTCTTGCGCGGCTTCTGATTTGAGAGCAAAGAAATGCAAGAATCAGCTTTACTGTATAATGGATAACTTTTCCATTTCATTTGTCCCCTCCTTTTTTGAGCAGCAAATGAAATCACAGTACTGACCTTCTCTTTAGTTTTTTGGATGGGCTTTTCCACCAACTCTGCAGGTTTGCTCTGAGGGCTGCTACGGTGACTGTTAGACGGGTTTGAATTTTTGGTTGGCTTGGAAGATGCCTGGACAGGAGCTGGACTCGCAGAAAAGCTCCCTGATTGTGTTGTGGGAGGACAGACCCCGCTGCCATTCACTGCTCCATTCACCCCTGGAAAGCAGATCTAGCGTATTACTAATCCGCTCCGTCTTTTCTGGGAACTTTGCTACACGGGATAATGAAATATGTGGAACTAACTGCGGCACGGAATAAGGCTAATAAAAGTATTGATTTATACGTGTATCTCATCAAACATGCAGGCTGCGCCAGGGCACAAGCCCAACATGACTGGTTTACATAATAAAAGATAAATTAAAAGATACCGTTAAATTAAAACTGCAAGAAACAAAGATTACAAGGGAAGACGGGGGAGAGAGGGGGAGAGAGAGAGAGAATCACTAAGTGAGGACTGAATGTCATTAAATCTGCCTGGAAAAGGAGCAAATCTCAACATAGGACAAAGCAGAAGAAGACACATAGATATAGATTGTTGGAAAGAAGAGACAGAAAATGCCATTACCTCTTAGGAAAGTAATCAATTAATTACAACTACTCTCCTCTTATAATGCTATTAAAATAACCTAATTTCTGCAATGCAACCGTGAGGATCGATGTCTCCTGAGTAGTGCCATACCTTTAGGGGGAGCGTGGCTATTCTTGGTGGGCATCCTGATCTGAACAGGACTGACGATGTGGTTGGGCTGAATGTGAGGGCTGTAGAAAGGAGGGAAGCCGATGAAAGAGGGGAGAAAGGCAGCGGCTCCCCGTCCATGCGCTTCAGCAGCTCGCCACCAATCTGTAGAAGAAAGAGGAGAGGAGAG
>NW_011364680.1:78040-127213 GCF_000735185.1 Notothenia coriiceps
TTCCATATCCCTCTGCCTGACACTAATCCAGGACTGAAAATCCCCTTCAAAAGCACAGTTTGCAGATTGTGTTTTACAGGCAGGCTTTGTTATTGTGTCATTACACATAAACAGTCTCTGCCTCCATCTCTCTTTCCTTCCCTCTCTCCTGCCACCCTCCCTCCCTCTCTCCTCTGCAGTGGGAGCAGAGCCACTGATTAAATCTCTGAGACAAAAGCTGCTATCCTCTGAATATCAAGTATCAGCCTTTCGCCAGGAGCAACACTGACAAGAGAGAGGGAGAGTGGGAGAGGGAGAGAGGGAGAGCGAGAGGCGCGGATGACAAGAAAACCTGCTGCAGTCCGCGGGGAGGAGGCTGGTGTGCCATCGGACTTGGGCAGCCATGACTGCCGTTGCTGCAGTGAAAAGATGCTGGTTGTGTAATGATGAGCAAGGTCAAAGGTCCTTCGAGTGGCCTCTCATGCGAGGTGACAGGGTGTGGGTTAAAAGGCCACATTATCAGCCTGAACGGAGAATAAATGAACGCTACATATTAGCTACAAGAATACATTTCAGGCTGAGTGAAGACAAAGTGTTTTACCCTAATCTTAACCAAAAAGTGTTACCACATTTCGCTGCATGAATGCCTGTCACACTCTGCGCCTTTACTTCGACTGGCACCCTTTAAATGTCAGGGTGAATAAAAAATGTGGAGAGAAAAAAAGGGATTCTTTCAGCAGATATTTCCGTGGTTGATCCTGATGAAAAGTATCATTAGAGGTGTGATGAAAATGGAGAGGAGCTGTGGACCCTCATAATTATCATAATGCACATGAAAACAAAAGGCTGGTGTCTCAGAGGACGAGCGAGCTTATGTGGTGTCAGCTGGTAAGTGAAGCGCATCATTCCCTACCTTTTCACAGCGCAGATAGAAAGATTGAAGGAGGGAAAGGATAAGCAAGACAATACACTCTGATTTTGTTGCAGGGGAGAAAAAAAGGACGGAATAAAGAAAAAGAGAAGATGAAGGACAGGCTGTAAACCATTCTTGTCGTTTCTCAATATCTGCACTTAATGTCTCGCCTTGTCAAAACGTGATGATGTGAACAGAATTGATTTCCCCCCCTAACAAACAACAAAAAAGCAATCCCTCCTTTGCAGAGGTGTAAAGCAGAGCTACCCTCCCCCTCATCTCCTCTCATCTCTCACAATCTCTCAAAGGGCCTCTTTCTGGGATGAGAGATTGAGAGAGAAACGACAGCAGGGGGAAAAAAAACGACTGCGAGGCAAGTCCATCTTCCTCCGACAACTACAAACTGATCACTTAGGGCAATTAAATCTAATAACAATAATACGATTGAGCTGAGCAATGTACAACCAAATGCACAGCCACAACAATGATTGCAACAATAATGGAGCGCCAAGGTATTTAAGGATCCAATCCTGACTTCATTATGAGAAATTAAAATGGATTTAGCATCAGAATTAGCTTGATTTTATAGGTAATTAACGGCACACCACAGTGGCGCTATAAGGCAAGCGTTATAATCTCCGTGAACGGCTAAATCAATTTGACTTGAACAACACCAACCAATCAAAACGGAGCGGAGCAGCCAGAAACAGCAGGTCTCGCAGATGCAAGGAGAGGCAGAATTTATGCTAATGGCTGAACTATGATTTATAAGATGTGTTCCAGAGCTGGATTCAGAGTCACGTCCACAAATACACCACAGCACCCAGCTGTCAGCGCATGCAGCTAATAGTGGCTGGATGCAGCGGCCCTTCAGGGGAGAGTGTAGCTATAAACAGCTCTGCGGGTTTTATGATCGCATGTGGCCTTCATATAGGAGCCTTCACATGTCAGCATCATCTGAAAGGAGGGCAGAGTTGTATAAAGAAGAGATAGAGTGTGTGCATTTGGAGGTGGTGTAATGGCCTGCTATGTGGCCTTACTTCTCATGCATATGTTTTGTGGTGTTGTGTGTCTGTGTTGTGTGTCGGTGGCAGTGCGTGGTTACACACGCAGCAGTTCGACAAGTCCCTGCCAATGCATATGTCTATAGAAGTGTGCATATGTGTCAGAGCCTCGCAGTGTTCAACCCCCTGTGTGTCTCACTCCTGCCTCTATCCTACTTGCCCCTTCAACACACATGTACACACACACGTACACACACACGTACACACACACACACACAGACACACACACAGACACATACACAGACACACACACAGACACACACACAGACACACACACACACACACACACACACACACACACACACTTGTTGTGTTTGTGAAAGTGAGAGCATTGACACTGACTCTGAATCAGCAGGAACATCTCTTATTTCTGACCTTGCATGGCTGTTGCTCAGTTTGAACTTCCCATCCCTCTTTGTGTGTGTGTGTGTGTGTGTGTGTGTGTGTGTGTGTGTGTGTGTGTGTGTGTGTGTGTGTGTGTGTGTGTGTGTGTGTGTGTGTGTGTGTGTTCATGTGGGTGTGTGCGTGTCTTTCTTTCTAGACACGACATGTGTGCATATGGATGTGAATGTTTGTACTTTGCATGCTTGTTGGCAATGAACACTAACTGAGCGAGATCATCTTGCTTACAGCACAGTGCACGCACAAGCTTGCTTGACCCCTTTCCTCACTCCCTTTATCCCTCCCCTCCCTGACACACACCGTCAGCCAGGAAATGACATAACCAGGCGCCTTGGCAAAAATTAAGTGACAACCTTTGTCCAGAGTCAAACATTTAAAGAGACAGTATCATCTGTAATAAATGATATATTACAGTTGACACAACTGGTTGCAGAATCTGAAAGGTCATAACAAAATGTATTTGATTTATTCTTAGGCTGCTGATTGATCATGTGGTCTACTCAACATAATGTCAAAATGGGTGAAAGATCTCCATGACAGTTGGTTGAGGCCTCAGGTGAGGACATCTAATTGCTACTTATATTTAGCAGATATTTGCTGGTACAACTGATTGCATGGTATTTCTAATAAAAAATGACATAATGTATCGGCTAAATGCTCAAGCTCTATTGGATTCAGGGTGGAACAAACTCTTGAAAAAGCCCTTAGTGGAGTATACTTTTATTCAGGAAATAATCTTTAGTGAATCCAAAGATATTGGCAGAGCTGCATAAGTGTGTTAAACTGGCAGTGGATTGAGGCCTGAAAGGAGCACAAAGAGACAGCATGCCCCAGTGTGGCCTGTCTAGGTGACAACAACTGAGTGACTCAGACCCCTCCCTGGGCTCCGCTCCGGCCCGGTGACAGATGGCAGAGCAGGGCATGTAGGGGATGGGCACCATCTCTCACCCCGCCTTGCCTTGGCAGTGGTGCTGGCTACAGGTCTTATTACAGCCACACCACTGCCTGCCTGCCTGCCTGCCTGCCCGTCTTCATGTAACACTGCAGCTTACCGAGCTAGAGCCGCTTAATGCCTGCCAGGGCAGTGAGGTAATGATATGGTCCTGTGTGTTGCAAATGGTAGAGCGTGGCACTAGCATTGATAAATGTCCATCTACCGAATTCACTAGGCCTTTCCGTAAAACACACACACGCGTATCCATGTTGCTGTGAGAGGCTTTCCATAAAATATAAAACCAAATGGCACGCCACACACATTCAGTGTTTTTTTTATAAACAAGTAATCAGCTCTTGCCAAATGGCTTTATTTGGTTTTTAAAGCATACTGTAGACGCCAAAGGCTGGGATCAACACCCCTACTCACCACCCTCTGCTGGGTTTCCTGTGGCAATAATGTGATTTTGGGACATGGTGATGACTCGGTAGAGAGGGATAGGATAGGCTTGTCACTTGTGTTTGATGTCAAACCTATGTGTGACAGAATAGTGTTACTCAGCTCAACCAGACATAGCACTACTCTCATTTCCTGGCCATAAATAGAAGAGAATGAGCCGGTAGTGATTGTTTGTCTGTGTAGTTGTGAAAGAGTATCTGTGTGCACACAAGCACACCCATACGTGCCGTTCTAAGTATGATAAAGTAAGCGCAATAAGAACATTCCCATCTCTTATGCTCATTCGCATCTGCATCCAGCCAGAGCTAATTACTCTCCCCATGGTAACCTAGCAGGGTCTTCACATCAAAAAGGCAGAAGTGTATATCAGGCAATCATCCCTGATGAATCTGCCCTTCTCCCTCTGCTAGCCACTCACACTCATCTGCCAGTCTCACTGCTCATTACAGTTTTTCTGCAGACTGAACCAGATCTGCTCGCCACTGGCTGCATGTGTCTACAAGAGGCCGTAATGACTTTGGAGCATTTCGGAAGCACACAATAACACCATCGTGATGCCTCGGAGAATAACACATACATTTGTGGACGTACACGCACAAAAACACATACATAAACATTGGAAGCACTGTGAGAAGTAAGCCAATGCCTGCTAAGGTTAATTACCATTTAGATTACAGACTGTGGTTTTTTACATTGGCTCACGTCCGATTTTCACTACAGAGCTTAATTGTACATAACTCAATGCAAAGAGCCAAACTGATGATTTGCAAAAAAGATTACCCTGAGGCCTTGAGCTTTGATACAAGGTGAGCAACTCGCTCCACAAAATACAACCAGCATATTAAATACAGTCACAAAATGTGCCGACATTTACAAAATATTGCAGTACTAAATCAAATGAAAATGCATTTGTATGTCTTTTAACTTTACTGGAGATGTGGACATGACAAGTCTTCTTTCTTAAATAGACCCTGTATCAACATTACCTAAATCCAACATATCCAAAGGTATTAAGGGAAAGGCTCATATAGTTGCTTAGTGCTATTTATATGATAGAACTAGATGTCTATCTCTTTTTGGAATGACTTGATGAATTAATTTGAGTCAAATTCATTAATTGACTTATTCATTAACAGCAAGAAATATAACAAACATGTATTTTAAATAGTGTATGATCTAATTGATGTGTAGTGTGTGATGCATGTGTAGTGTGTGATTCATATCAGGTATCCAAAGTAAATATATAATCAATGGATTACAATTGTTGAGTGTTGTTTCCTGTTTAAATCTTAATAAAGTATTCCCGCATATTTAAATGAATGCAGGAAATAAAAAAATACATTAAACGGAAAAACAGGAAATAGCATCGGTTTAGGGGAGAACCAGGGAAAGAAAGGGAGATTGGGAGAGAGAGAGAGAGAGAAAGAGAGAGAGAGACACGTGGGAGAGAACGAGCACTCCAGATATGCATAATGCAAATGACATGCATGTCAAATGGCAAAACAAACTGACAGTGACAGAACAATGGAATAGCCAGAAAGCAGCGAGCCTTGCTTGAGCAATCGCCGGAGCCCCCTCTGTCCTCTTCCACGGGAAGAGACCGTTTAGAGTCTGTTCTGTTCAACTGAAACTTTACTTCAGGAGATAACTGATATCCTGTGCAAATAAGACAGAATTCAGTTGAGTGGTGTGAAGGCAATAATTGCTTGTTCATGACTTTCAGTGACAAGAGCCTGGTTTGACAGTGTTCCTGATGCACGTGGTTGTTGGACAGAAGAGAAGAAGGCAGGCCCTCATTTAACTGCTGCTGCACAAACCTCGACTCTTTCTCCACAAACTGCCAAACTGTCCAGAACAAAGATAAACGAGAAATGTTTTCAGTTCTGAAAACCTCTGCAATGTAGCTTGTGATAAGTCAATTGAATTCACTACGGCCATCTAACATGATACAGTGAAACATACAAAGTGTGTGCTTGTTTATACTCTACGTACATGACAACAAAGTGTGGGAAAGTGTTTTGATCCGAATCTATTTCAATCATCAATGTATGTTTTAACTGATCTTCAAGAAAAATGTAAAAATAATAGTTATTAAGTCAATTGAATGTCTGAAAATGTAAACTGTCAGACAAAATAACTTGTTCAAATATTTCACCTTGGGCTTAAAGTCATTTTATAGAAGAAATAAGTAATCAATTAATCACGAAAATAACCAGCATATTAATTAATAATGAAAAGCCCTATTATGGACGATATCATTTCAAAAGGCCTTGATTAATTACTAATTAATCAGTGTAGAGCAAATCCCTCAAACACAATCTTTTTTTTTCCTTTACCCAAGCTCACAACAAAGTCTATAATACAAAACTGGACGTAGATTAGGTAAAGTCATATGTATTCGTTGTAGTGGTGCTTAACACAACATTCAAAATTATCATAATGTTCGTATTTTATTTAATTTGTTTCCCTGCTTCTTCTAACTTGCTGTAGAGTTGGCTCTTTTATCTGATGACATTGGCAAATAAAGAGTGCATCTTCTCAGTCTCGATGTTTATTTTCTCTTCTGCAACCCCCCCACCTTCACGCCTTTCTCCTGTCCATCTTCTTCTTTTCAACCTCTCCAGCTTTTGTTAAGATCAACATTAATAACACCAGCATGCAATGACTTCATGAAATCACCCTGGCTTTCCCTTCAACACAACACACAAAATGGCAAAGCAGGATAAACATGCACTTAGCGCGAGGTGGTAGAGAACAGAAAACATGCTCAGTGTTTACAGTGGCACACGATCCACAATGTTCCAATAGTTAAATCAGGTGAAGGTCTTAAAAGCTATTGAGTAGCTTCAAAACAACAGTCTGGCAACCTAAGCTCAGATGAGAGAGAAATCCACTAGTATTAAACTCAATATGTCAATCACTTGTATTCCTCTGTTCAAAGGGGCTCTTCACTTAATGTTAAACATGTGAAAATGACTGGCTGCAAGAGAGTACTGTTGTATTGACAGAGAGGGAGGCAAAGCAGCGGGCAGCCAGCCACTCTGTTCTGCTTCACTGCAACATGGGAGGGAGGCCAGCGCGGACACACACACACACACACACACACACACACACACACACACACACACACACACACACACACACACACACACACACACACACACACACACACACACACACACACACACACACACACACACACACACACACACACACACACACACACACACATAATTGTAAAAACATACACACAGAGGCATGTACACACAGGCAGGCACACTTGCACAAACGCACGCCGACTGATAGTCTCTCCTCCTCTCTCTCTCTCACACACACACACACACACACACTCTCACACACACACTCACAGAGTGCAGCAGGTGAGGTGCCAGCACATCACAGCGTTGCCATTTTTCAGTGTCTTGCTCAGGGAGAAGCGCTCTGACATTTTATGAAGCACTCTGCAGAACTCAGCAGCTTGTAATGGCGGCTGGACTGTCACTCCTTTCCACTCTTCACGCTCCGTCTATCGCCCTTCCTCACGCTGCTTTTAAGATATTATCTCCATTGATTAGCATAATATAATCAATTTCACAAAATTGGCTTTTAATTACAAAGAACAATCTCTTCCTCTTTATATGTATTTAGTTTTTGCCAAGCAAACTGGGGCAAGAAGTTAAATACCAGTGAGTACACAATTCTACTCATCACAATCAAGTGAGAGAAATTGCAGGAAATCTGGATAATATACAAATCATCGGGGTTCATGTTTCAAATGAACGCTTTTCTGAGAGATTGAGTTGTTGTTGTTTTGACATCATGAATCAGTAATATAGTAAATGTCCTACCAATATGTGAGACATTGTAAAGCAATGCATTTAGAATGCAGTAGCTTCTTATATCTTTATGTGACCCTTGGAACCATAGCTGATGGTATTAGAGTCATGTGCGACATGTTCTGTGCATAAACACAGGGATCTTTAACCATAATGAACTCTCTGGCATGTTGTTGCCTGACAAGCTCTCCGTTGGGCAATGATTAACAGCTAGTGACTCTACAAACCACAGCTAGCACATTAACACAATGTTTAGATTAGCCAGCCCCATTACTGCTGTAGCTAAGCTAACAGACGTCTTCAGAAGCAGGACAGCCAACAGCCTGTGGCCGGACAATTTACAACGATGACAGAGCTTGGCACCTACACTCTAAACTTTCCCCAAACTTTCACTCAGGGCCAGTACATTTTAGAGAAACTCAGAATAGTATGCCCACTGGGCAAAGTGTGATTCAACTTGAAATATGTGGGAAGTGTCAAGGCCAAATCTCCCAGTGTAGGCTACGCTATAAACCTTGAACTAAGCCGATTTCATTAATGTGACATTAGCATTTGTAATGAGAAATGTGGAAAAAACCCTAGGGACATCTTTGTACTGTTACAAAAACTTCACACACACATGCGTGCCCACGCACACGCACAGGCACATGCACACACTCACACACGCACACACACACACACACACACACACACACACACACACACACACACACACACACACACACACACACACACACACACACACAACACATAAGCCACAATATCAGGCACAGATTTATATCCATATTACACAAGAATGGCAAGATGCAGCCAAATCACAGAAGAGAGAAAATGTATCAGGTCTTCTAATGAAATAGCACAGCGTAGTGTCAGTAAACTAACTGTGACAGTTAGTAAATCTGTTCAACCTTTACTGATGAACTGAGCTGATAATTCCACACAAATAAAGCCTGGCATTCACTCCCACTCTACCGCTCCAGACAGAAAGTAGGGGAACGAGAACATGGCAAGGGCCAACTCTTCAACGATATCATCATTTTAAACTTGTCATTACACGTCTGAGGTACTCCCCGTCTCAGGAGCTTGTGAGATGTGTGAAGACACTTCTTGTCTGTTCTTCAACAAAACAATTGCATAAATAAAGCTCCAAAGAACTCCTGGCTGCCATCTACGTGTTCATTTTTGGGGGAAGTGACTGTTAGGTTTTTATACGTCAGTATTCAGCTGAACATTTCTAAATGAACCTAAATAGATTCAGGGCCTGACCAATGACCCTGTATCATTAGTTTAACTGTCAGTGAGGCCCTGGTCTACTGGCCTAACGATAGAGTCCACATGAACAAAACACTAAATAATGATATTTTTGATGAATGTGCCATGTTGATTTTCCTGCATCAGGTTAACTCTCATCATGTGTGAAGATAGTAAATAGGTCCACAATTAGAGTGTTTTCCTGAGTTCTTCCAATAAGATGTGTGATTTAAATATGACAACGTTGATTCTTATTTAAGAAACGGTGGAGTAAGAGAATACAGAATGTTTGATATGTTGGGGAATCCAAACATATATGGCTGGATGAACATCTGAATATTTTATAGCACGCTTCTTATCTCTTGAACAAATACATGACGTTTTGTATTTATGCACACATGCAATAAACAACATGCAGTAGAAGGGGGGAAAAGGCTGTGCAGACAAATATTAAACACAAATGTATTAAAAGAAGTATTGTCGAAATAAACTTTAATGATAACCATAACATTGATCCAAACTCATTTATAAAAGGTCCAAGTCGCACAACAGGAATGCCTTTGGGTTTGGTTTGTATCCAAAAGATTTCTCCACTCGACTCTTCATTTTCTTGCGAAGCACTGAGATGCTTTCTGACTTCAGTGACACAAAGCCTTGTAATAATGTTTGCTTCCCCCAATAATGAAAGTGGTTTATAATCCCAGGATAAAAGCTTTCTTGTCTGGAATCAGAAGAGAATAACACTCACAAAAGATAACTTTTTGAAGGGGGTGACAATCAACAAAGTTTAGTTTAGTATTCTTTCAGACTCAATTATAATTTAGCTTGTAATCGCGCTAATAAAATCAGTTGCTGAAAGATGAAGTGTTTTCTGTTTTTTATAAACTGACACAAATGTGTTGCAATTGTTACACAACTTGCAAAAGTCCTCAGAGCTGATGAGCATGTAACTAGAGCGTAAGTTCTCTCATGCTTTTCCAAAAGTTAAGGTAATACATCAAAGCAACCTGCCATTTCAGCATGCGTCAGGATCGAGAAACAACCACTATAAATCATTTTAACAACGAGCTCCACTGATCCATGCACTTGTTAAAATGTTTGTATAAGTAGCTGTAAGTCCTTTTTTCTTATTTGAAAGTGCCAGAAAACAAGATATGGACGTGTGTCTGATGACACGAATACAACATAAAGTGGCCATAAAGTTGATCTGAATAGGCTTAAAATGTGTTACATAAATATGTTTATCTCCGTTTGCCTCGGACAGGCTTAATGTCTGTTCTCTCTATAGCTCATTAGTGCTTTGTTATGGTGACATCTGAAAATGCTGCTCCAAAACCATCAGTGAACATATAAACATTATCCAATACTTGTTATTGTTGTAAAATGACCAAATCAGATATATCTGGCAACACAGACAGAATATAAACTGTGTTTTGATTATTTTTAACTTAAATTTCAACCAAACATTTCACATGAAAAGAAACGTCTTTATTCCCTGTAGGCTTATCTGTGACCAAAGGTATGATACTTTTGCCCTTACATGCAAAATAAAAGGATAATAAAAGACTGTCATAATGGAAAACAGCTTCACTCTACCATAGTATCACCTTTCTGCTGCTCTATCCAGGACACTTTCATCCCCCCTTGGGGCAAATGTAGAAGGCCCTTTTAAAAGTCCAGCTGTGCTTTTAAAGGGGTTTTGTCACACCAGCGATGGGGTGCTTTGAAATGCTGCGCAGAGTATCCACAAAATACAGAGCTCCTTTTTTCCCCGTGACATGGCCCTATTTCCTGTGTCACCACACTTCCTCTGTGTGATTGCTTATAAAAAAAGTCAAAATATTTGAGCGGCCATTGTTGACTGTGTAAAGCCCAGCCTTGACATTACTGCACTGCAATCACACTCCCACAGGTGGACCCACGTGACAACAAACAAACACACACACACACACACACACACACACACACACACACACACACACAGACACACAGACACACAGACACACACACACACACAGTGTTAGAATGATTGTCGCTGTTGTGTGACACTACCTTTTCATTTGAAACCATACCCACTGGCCCATCCTTTGCATCCTTACACTTCCTTATAGTTCAACCAATCACAAAGCCCCATGTTGTTACCTGATAGCATTTGAGGTGGGGCTAAGGAGGGAGAGGAATAATAGCTTTGGCTCTACGTGAATGTGCTTGTGTTGGGTGCGTGTATCTGTGCCTATGTCACAGCGAGCAGATTCCTTGTGTGGCGAGGCTGAAACCCAAGCTGCCTGGGCCTGTTGTTGATAGCCGTGTCTCACCCACTCACTGCCCCAGAGGGAGTGAGGACCAAGACCACTGCTCAGGGTCTGTCTGTTCACACACATGAAACACAGGCTAGGATTACACAGGGCTCAGATATGACTCATCCCAAGGAGGGGGTGGAGTAAGGCCCTCTCTGTTGTTTTGCACAAATGCACACACACACGAATACAGACACACACACTGCCCGCAATCATAGCTACATCACAGGCTCAGAGAGAGGACCTTGTGGTTCCACACACCTGCCAAAGACAGATGTTAAGAATAAATCAGAGAGAATCTCCGATAGAAGAGAAGCTCCACACCGCCGTACCTCCACTAACTCACTACACAGTACACTAACTGGAGAGCAACAGCTGCACATGACAACACACACCAGTGATGAAAGTAACAATAGCATGCACGCACCTGACATGCATACAGAGAGAGGCTACATCGTGTTTTCTAGTTCCCATCTCACAATCTCCACTCGTGTTTTTGTGTTTTTTAACTCTGTTGCTGTGTAACCAGCTCCCATCCTCTGAAGCCGAGGGTTTTTAAGAGCAATTGTACTGGAAGGAGCTGAAATCCTCAAACGACAGACAAACAAGTCACAACAAGGCTGAAAGCAGTGTGGGCGGTTTGGAGAGGAAGCTCTTTTTTCCGCTGCTGACTAGGTGAATATCATGATTTCGTCATTTAAATATAGCAGCACTGGGTCGTGAAGAATCAAGACGCTCACGTAGCCAGCCCTTTAAGTAGATGTGTTGCACAATAACACTGTACCAGAAAAAAAGCTATTTTAGGGGACGGTGCCCTCTCAAAGCATCACACAACACACCTTACATCCTGTCAGTCACTGTGGCACACTTCCTGGTTCCAGAAATCATATGTAAGGAAGAAAAGGAAAAAAAGAAAGTCAGAAGCATACACAGAAGAGTGTAGCTGTTGTCTATGCTGGCAGCCGTGTCTGTGGGCATCTTTCGTCACTTGTTTTTTTTTTTGCCTTTGTGGTCTAACAGGCTGGGAGAGGCAAAGTGGTCTGTGTGAGAGTGGTGCGTGTATGCCTGGTATGCATGTGTGTGTGTGTGTGTGTGTGTGTGTGTGTGTGTGTGTGTGTGTAAGTGTGTGTTATAGTGGAATATGACTATACAAGGCAGAGCATCACTGCATCAGAATGGTGTGTGTGTGTGTGTGTGCGCGTGTAATAAACAGACACCCTTCACGCTTTGTGGTCTAGAAACAGGATAAAACAGTGAGTTAACCAGCAGTGCACTGACATTATCTCTTCTTTGCTGTCCTGGAATGCCAGCCTGCTGTGAAACTCTAAATATGTGACGTTGTGTCAGCCCAGATAATGATTCTATGTGTGCACATGAGAGCGTGTGCCAACTCAGGAAAGGAGTGATTGCGGGTGTTTAGCTTGGTCTTTCCGCATTAAAGGCACAAGGGCGAGTGTGAATGTCTAGGTCTTGATACTTGATAAATCTTCAAATAAAAGGTCTCTTATGTTGATGGAGAACTCCAAATCCAAAGAATGTGCAACAAAAAAGAACAAACAAATAGCTTTGAAACAAAAATCAAACATGACCAATGTGTTGAGAAAGAACATCAATGGATTGTTTTTCTTTTTTATCTTTGACTCAAGAAAGTTGCTCCCTTCCGTGCTTACAATCACTAGGCAAAATAGAACCCAGCTCCGGCCCTTGTGATGCCGATGAGTTTAACATCCGTGACTCAAGAGGTCAGGCAGCCTATCCAGCCTGAGCATTAGGGGTTAAGGGGATGAACCCAAGTGTGAAATGTGAGAAGACAAGCCAACATGGTTTCTCAGGCAACAAAATAGAAAGGCGACAAACATATCTGCGACTGCGAGGAACGTGAGGTACAGTATGTTAGGAAAGAAAGACTGTCACGTCATCCATATAAGAGCAAGATGGAAAAGGAATTAGAGTGGCTTTCTGAACTGGCTGAGTTTAGACATGTTAATCAGTGATAGCCTGTTGTACTTCAGACAGGGGGAGTGTGAGCGCATTGTGTGTGTGTGTGTGTGTGTGTGTGTGTGTGTGTGTGTGTGTGTGTGTGTGTGTGTGTGTGTGTGTGTGTCTGTTTCTGGCAAGTCTAACAGCTCTTGGAATCGAGCTGGTTGAGGCAAGAGAAATGTCGACCAAGAGATAATCCATCTGGACTGTTTCCTTACAAAACATATGGAGAAATGCAGAAGCCTTTTTTCTTTTCTTTTCCGCCCACAATCTCTATTAATATCTCACACAGAACATTTGCTCATGTCCCACTAAGGACTGGAATTCCTGCGGAAACACAGTCATCATAGAGGATTACAAAGAGGCGGTCAGACATTTTCACGCACCCTCTAATATGTATTCTGTGTGAGCAAGGATGAGCGTATAGTCCCATAAACACATAGAGTAATGGGCAGGCACTCAACATATTCTTATCTCTCTCCCTTTCTGTGTCCCTCACACACACACACACACACACACACACACACACACACACACACACACACACACACACACACCCAGATTTAGTTAAATTGAAGTGACGTAATCTGAACCCTCAGACACGACATGACTTAGTCCGCTCAAGTCATTTAAACAAAGATTGCCTCTCTTCGCCGCTTTGAAAATAATTCCCTTAATATCAACAAGGACCCCTAAATAATCACAACAAGTACCAGGACATTTTTACAGCCGCCTTGAAAACCTGTGTTAAAATGACAACACTGTAAATTGTTTTCATTATAGCCGACTCAGATAACAGCCTGTGGAAGCATCAACCTTTTCTTCAAGCCCTCAGCAAGATCCAAACGTACAGTATTCCCTAGAAAACGCAGCTTATTCGGTGTCTATGAGGGTGAATGTGTGTGTGTGTGTGCGCGCGTGTGTGAATACAATATTCATTTTGCTGCAGGAGGACAATCTATGCATAACAATGAGAGGCGCTAATGAAATCAGCCATCAACCTGCGATACATACATATTAAAGCAGGACCTCGGAGTGTCATTCGCTTAGTGCATCATTTGTTCCCACTCGTTTTTTTTCTCTCTGCCACCTGACCTTTAGAGTATGCACCCCCACCTCACTTCTCCACTCTATAAATAGGACATGTACCTGCAGTACTGTGGCATTATGCATAACATGCATGTTTGTGTATGCAGCTTTACGGGAACATAACAATACATTTCAGAAATTCATTTGACACTAAAAGCAGAATAAATATGAACTTTTTAGGATTATACATTTCGCAAAACTAGTACTTGAGTGCCCAAAGTTTAGGGGTCTATCAACTACCTTAACACTTTCAGCATCACGAAAGGTAACCACTGTCAGAGCTGTACCTTCAGTGTAATGTCATCTCATCCCAGCTGCCGGGAGAGACGCTCCTCCCTTCCCTCTAAGCATGCTTCACAGCTCTGGTGTCTCTGTCTCTCTCTTTCCCTCCCTAACCCCCACCCCCACGCTGGCAGGGAAATGGATCCCTCCACCTGACAGTGGCCATTTTGAGCCTTCTCTCCTCTCCTCTCTACTCCAGCCTCCTGGTAAACAATGGGAAAGGGATAATTGATCAAACAGCCAGGGAACCCTCCGAGCACGGGAAGGTCACCGCCCGCCAGCCCAGCTCACTAAGAAGGGGAGGAGGGGGGGGGGGATTGTATGTGTGTCAATATGTGCACTTGCATCTGTCATTGTGTGCATGTGTGTGACATGCATTTATTGCATTGCATCTATGCATGTGTATGACCAAAGAGACAGTAAGAAAGTGTGTGTGTGTGTGTGTGTGTGTGTGTGTGTGTGTGTGTGTGTGTGTGTGTGTGTGTGTGTGTGTGTGTGTGTGTGTGTGTGTGTGTGTGTGTGTGTGTGTGTGTGTGTGTGTGTGTGAGTGTGTGTGAGGGGGGGTCTATCTGACGCTCTTGAGCTGCCATTTTTCTTCCCTGACAAAGACTCCATCTGCCACAGAGCCATTTGCTGCCTCCCGAGTCGGCAGAGCATTCCGCACGCCGTGTTCACCTTGATGTCACCTCTACACAGCTCACGCCTTGCTGACGCTGTACACACACACACACACACACACACACAGACACACACACAGACACACACACACACACACACACACACTTTTTACACTCATTTAAATAGATATGCTTATTGTCTCCCACTCACAAACACACACTTTCCGTTTCTGTCATACTATCTTTGCACTCTTACAATACACACACACAAACACACACACACACACACACACACACACACACACACACACACACACACACACATTAAGTGTGCATGTGTCGAGGCAGCGGCCCTCCCTCTCCTCTGCACGGCTGATATCACTGTGCAACCATCAGCGCTGTGCATTGTGGGAGTGTCTGTTGGGGCAGAGAGACGCGACAGGGGCTGAGGGATTCACACGCCTCTGAAAGACAGCCAGAGGGAGAAAGAGGGAGAGAGGCAGGAGGGGAGGGAGGCAGGCAAAGAGAGAGAGAGATACGGAGGGGGCCGGTAACTGGAAATGAGAGATGGCATTTTAAAGAGGAAGCTGAATTTCACCTGCAATTACCGTAGCTCCGGGGCACATGGCTCGGTTAAGAGACATTTCATTCCAAAGCCACCGCGTATAGCTGCCGCACTGAGCCCTGAGAGGCGCATAAAGAAGGAGGGAGAGAGAAAATAGAGCGGTGGAAAACTCTCCTCTCCCCAAGATGGCCCTCAGCAGATGCAGTGATGAAAGAGAGGAGGCAGCCAGGGATGTAACTGGTAAATGAAACCAAAGCAACAACAAAAAAAACAGGAAAGGAAAGGAAACAAGGATAGATAGAAAGCAGAGAGGACAGAAAAATGGTATCTCATTGAGTTGGCCCCAATTCGGCCATCTGCACACCAGACCAGACAGCTGAACTGGGCCTCACGGAGCACACAAACACATGCACACACACACACTGAACAAAGAGCAAATAAAACGCAATAAAAACCGACACTCGCACTATCACAGTTAAATACAGAGGAAGCTGAATGTGTTTAATGATTAATAGTGTTCTTAGTATTCACTCTCTCCTCTTTCGATGAAACCTTGCTCTCTCTTTATATCTCTCTCAGAACTCCAATGGAGCCGTAATAGTTTCCCGGAGGCTCAATGTCCTGGCTAGTTTCACCAAGCACACTGCTGTGTTTCATAGGAGAAGTGTGACTGCACAAATACAGTAATGAGCCCTCACTGGGAGCCGGGGGCCTCCTGGCACTGCTAATGGCTCCTCTGGACTGCAGCTGTATCCAGGTTACAGCCGGGCCTGGACGGCCTGGACGGCCTGGACAGGTAGAAAAACGGTTTCCAAACCACAGGAACACACTGAAGTCAACAAACAAGGCCCATAGTGGACCATACTTTCTTGTGTGTGGGTGTTTGAAGTAGAGGAGGCGGAAAGAAGATCTGGGGAAGGGGTTAGTGGGGCAGGGAACTGTGGAGGATGTCAAGAGACAAAAGGCCACGCAAGAAACAGAGACCAAGAAATAGAGACAGTTGAAGAGATGTGGTTTGGCAATAAACGCAGAAGATAGACCCAATAAACCTGGAGGCTCTCATGGGGCAACAGCTGGCATCGGGTGAGAGTGGTGTGTGTGTATGTGTGTGTGTGTGTGTGTGTGTGTGTGTGTGTGTGTGTGTGTGTGTGTGTGTGTGTGTGTGTGTGTGTGTTTGTATGTGTGTGTGTGCGTGCGTGCGTGCGTGCGTGCGTGCGTGCGTGCGTGCGTGCGTGTGTGATGAGAGCGAGAGAGTGATAGATAGATCAAGTGAGTGTCATAATAACACATTAAGTTAGGTTTTAAAACCTTTTTTAAGCAAATTAAACTTCAAATAAACATAACAGTAAATAATCCGATGACAACAAAAAACAATAAAATAAAACTTAACCAACTAATTTTACCTTCAAACTCAATTAACAATGTGACAAAAACCGTACATTGTGTGGGCACATTCTGATCAAGAACAGAACTTTATGACGGCCAAATCATATGTTTTTTTAAACAGCAAAAACTTGTGGCTGATGTTCGTGCAAATGATATCAAGATATCATACAAATATTATATTGGGTGAGCATGATGCGATAAGGTTCCTAGGTAAGTGCAAGTGATGGCAAAGGCTTGGCCATCTCTTGTTTTCAAAGCTGACAGCAGAATAGGCATTAGCGCTGAGACGAAGGAGCTCAAATTGCAATCCCGTTGGTGTGGGGCTAAAAGGTTTGTAATGCATGGAGTTTAAAGGTCTACTCCTAATGTTTCCTAAATTACTGGCATGCAATTATGTTACATTTTGACACCCCGAACTCAGCATTGTGTGTCCAACATCTCCCCTGTACCACAACAAACACATTAACACACACACACACCCCCACACACACAGACCCACTTCCTTTGTTGCCCTCTCTGGGAAATCTCACAGCTTGGGTTCTTTAGCTCCTGTTTTGTCTGGACCTCCATTCAAAATGGCCCCCTTATGACCATGCACATTATTGTCCGGGCAGGCAGCCCCCGAGTGGACTGAGGCTCCCTGGGTGCGAGCAGTGATTCATGGCACAAGGGTCTGTAAAAGAGCAGCCTCGCCCCACGATGCAGCCCTTCATGGGGACAAGGAAAACAGAGGCTGTTTGGCAATGGGGGTGAACCCTGTTGAGCCCACACGAGAAGGGGGACGGTCAGTGTGTGTGTGTCTGTGTCTGTGTCTGTGTCTGTGTGTGTGTGTGTGTGTGTGTGTGTGTGTGTGTGTGTGTGTGTGTGTGTGTGTGTGTGTGTGTGTGTGTGTGTGTGTGTGTGTGTGTGTGTGTNTTTCTTTCTTTCCTTCCTCGCAGATCAAGACACTCAGAATAGAAACACTGGCATGCAGCTCTGTTGAAACACACACACGCTGAGATGCGGATGGAAATGCTGGCCCCACAGGACACACACACACACACACACACACACATACACACAGACACACACACACCCACATAAAGAGCGGACTGCTGTGGGGCTGACGCAAGACTATCTCTGTCTCACGTGTCTCTCCCCTACGGCCGCCCGCTGCTCCTGACCTTCGAGATGTTTTTCTTTTCCCTCTCCCTTTATTCCTCTCTGTTTCACACTCACACAACACACACACCTTCGCTCTCTCACTCACTCACTTACTTACTCGCTCAACACACACACACACACACACACACACACACACACACACACACACACACACACACACACACACACACACACACACACACACACACACACACACACACACACACGTACTCTACTACTCACACACACACACACACACACACACACACACACACACACACACACACGACACACACACTCTCTCTCACACACACAGACACACACACACACACACACACACACACACACACACACACACACACACACACACACACACACACACACACACACACACACACACACACACACACACACACACACACACACACACACACACACACACACACACACTCCTCTCTTTCTTGTACACTTCCCAGCCCCTCAGTATTTTGTCATTTAAAGGCATTGCGTTTCAGGCCTGGATCAAGCAGATGGGGCTGCGTAAGCATGGCTGCTTTGTCACGCAGCACCTTGGCTTAAATACAGATAGTCCACATGCACTCCTCCCTAAATGCATGCCATGCACACAAACACACCTTCCTGGAAGCAGAGAGACAGCCCAGTTGTGGATGGCTGCTTCATGTGGGCACTGTGTAGCTAATGTTGTGTAATACCAAACTGAAGACATGCTCTACAAAACAGGAACGCAACACAGCAGACAAAGGTATCATCTCAAGCCAGAGAGAGCACCCTAATGTATTCAGTCCTTTATGGAGACCAGTGGTTCGTGCTTTCTATTGACAAAACACTCACAAATACACTCACATATAGGTCAATGGGTTCATAAGATACGCACTCTCTCAAACACACACACACACACACATAAAATAATGATATGCCCATACCATTAGACACATTTCCCTGTCTTTCTTTCATTTTCTCCGAACATTTGCATATTCCTCTGGGTGTTTGAGCTGAGCAGCTCTTTCCCTTTCCCTTCTCTTGTCTTCCAAGCAACAAATGTCAGCTAATTACACCATGGCAGTTTGGATGAGCTCCATCTTTCCCTGTGCTCTGCTGTGCTTGTTCTCTATGGGGCTGCATGAAGAGTCAGGCATCCAAGACACCAGTTAGGAACAGCCAGCGGTGGGGGTTGATTTACAAGGCTACAAACCCCCCCCCCCCCTCCCCTTTTAGACATTGATTCCCCAAGAGAGAACTCATCAATACTTATCACAAATGATACAACCAGCCCGCACCAACTTGAGGGGGATATAATGTATCCTTCACATCCAAGGATGAAGCAATGGCGGCTGGATAGAATCAGGTCTGGTCACATAAGAGCAACAAGAATAAAAACGTTTTTTACAAAAGATCCCATTTGATCTTGTGACACACTTGCAGGCACAAGTCCATCAAGTCAGGTAGGAGAGAAAAGTGCAAGTCATTGTCTGTGTGTGGAGCAACAAACTGCCACCTTGGTGTGTGTAAAGTGAAGCCTTGAGGACGCAGCCGCGCCCCTGAGTGCTGCTAGTTTTCACACAGAGACACAGAGAGAGAAAGACAGAAAGAAAAGGACGGAGAGAGGAGGAGATTACAGCTGCACATGGCAACACTCATAAACAACTCAGCACAATCCCAGATCCTCACCCCCGAAGCAACATAGGGCACAGTTGACAACCATTTACATTCAGCATCGGCTCTGAACAGATAGCAAAGTCAAAGGATGTTTATTAGGCGCGTACGTTTCAGACAAATATTCTGATTAGAATGGGAGAAATGGAATTAATTGCTTGATTCACTGAATGAACCCCGCATTTGTAATGTAATCATAACAACTGCTTTTCAAGAGGCTCTTGTTCAATTTAATTGGGGGAGAAAAAAACATCCTCTTTCACTGAATGAATGAAAATCAAATTAGGCCTGAAACTGGAGGAGTCGGCAAGTTTGTTCTGGCGTGCCATGAAAACAAAACCTGCAAAAAGCAGAAGTGTGTGACAAGATTTTTTTTTTAAAAGACACGCGTCAACTGTTTTGTAACGCTCAAAATATATATACCACAGGCGCGGAGGGTAAAAGAGGAGATGTGAATGTTGTTAACATTGTGTACTCACTGTTAGAGATGTCTTCAGCTCTTTGACATAACTGCTGTAACACCTGCAGAAAAAGCAGAAATAAAAAATCAGTGTGGTTCAGGTTAAAAATACAAAGTGACTTATGGGAATGAAAAAGTGTTTCCAGCATGCTTTCATTTATATGATAATAAAACAAAAGACGATATGCAGTATTGTGATGATGCTGGAAGTGTTTCCGTTTGAGAGCCTAAAGGGTATGGAGCCCCAGAAAACTACCTGGATATCAAAGTTAGAGTTACAGAGCTTAGTATCTGTGGTTTTCAGACACATCAAACAGAAAATACAGTGACGTCTGAAACACAGCTGTGGCGCACACACACACACACACACACACACACACACACACACACACACACACACACACACACACACACACCCAGTGTTTCAGCTTGTGTGGGAAGCTCCCTAACAAGGTTTTGTTGACAGTAAACACATCCATCTGGTCACAAGCAACAGAATCAAGTCTGGTGGACATTTCATGAGCGAGTATGTGGTCAACGATACATCCCTTCTTTTTAATTAGTAATATCGCACACAGTTTGAAATAGATGTCCTTTTCACAGCTGTGTTATGAAGTAATATCTGTAAATGTCCCTTTTTAGAGTGACTGCCGTGGAAAATAAGAAAATGGATATATTGCATTTCCTGAGCCTAAGTGATTTTCTTTTGTATGCCCTCCAGTCATGTCTAAGTCTGTGATACATAATGCTACACACATCTGTCATTACAACTCAATTGATCACTGAACAGCAATCACCTAGACTAGCGCTGTTGATAATAACCGCACTGATCGAACTGCAATGGTCCCGTTCATTATCTGCTCTTACACCGACAGACTGACAAACACACACACACACACACATGTACACAGACTACAGACACACACTTTGATAACTCATCGCATTGATAACGATAACAGAGAGCCAGGTAGGCTGAATTCATCTTCAGCTTTTTCATAAAAGCCTATTAGTGGATGATTAAAGGATCTCTGCTCATGGGGCTTCAGCACAGAAAATGATTTGCCAGCCACAAGGCAGGTGAATTACACTGGATAAGAAAGCCAGTGCTGTCTGCCATCATTTGCCTGACTGAGAATCAGGCTGTTAGTCTATTAACCTTCTCTTACTGTAGGATCCTACCAGCTTTACATCAATGGCACATGGATGAAACATCACAAAAGACTCTACTAAACGCCTGTAGTCTTCTTCAACTCATATACTATCATCATAAATTATTGAATTGTTAGCTTCAGCCCAATTATCAATATATGATAACTATTACCCCGATATGACGTCATCACATTGATAATTGTGTCTGTCTGGAAGTCCAAAGCCTCAAGATATTTCGTGTGTAGTCAAATAAGACTTTTATTTGAAACTGATTGAGATTATAAGCGTGTGGTGCAGTGGGTTGTGCGTAGGTGTTGGGATCAGGG
This sequence comes from Notothenia coriiceps, assembly GCF_000735185.1. Lineage (NCBI taxonomy): Eukaryota > Metazoa > Chordata > Actinopteri > Perciformes > Nototheniidae > Notothenia > Notothenia coriiceps. The sequence goes on from NW_011364680.1 coordinate 99,847, forward strand.
GGTCACAGGTTCAAACCCCACTGCAGTCAGCATGTCGTTGTGTCCCTGGGCAAGACACTTCACCCCAAATTGCTCCTGTGGGGATTGCCCACAGTACTGAGTATGTAAGTCGCTTTGGATATGTAATGTAATGTCATCATTTGACCATTATTAACTAATTGTTGCAGCTCTATATGATATATAACAATTGAACAAACTGATATGTAAAATAACAAGTCAGATTTAAACTATGATATCACACAAGCATAAAAGAAGGTTTAGCTGGGTGTCCATTGAATGACAGAACACAAATCATCACAAGAGCTATTTGTGATAGCCTCAAGCCAACAAAATGACAACACATTACTGCCATAACTTATGTTAGTGACCTTATTTCCTTTTGGGTAACAATCCAAATGCCATTTTTATTATAGCCATCATTACTTTGTAATTTCCATCTAATTAACTAGAAAGGTTATAAAACACAAGTGGAAAAGGAACTATCTGCAGAGTTATAATGACCTGCATTTAGACTCCAGGCATGTTTGCACATGGACAGTGTACAACAGAACTGTTATGACGTCTCTCTGAATTGTCTTGTTTGGTTTCTCTAATCTGCTCACCCTTTGCCTCAGCCACACAGATGTTGACTTTACTTTAGGCTCGCAGGCAACTGCAGGGTTGAACACAAAAGGTCTGTTCTAGCCACAAAAAGACAAAGAAAAGGGAAGAAAGAAAGACAGAAAAAAAGAAAGAGAGAAAGAAAGAAAGAAAAGTATGTTTCATGCGAGGCTCCTTTAAAAAAAACCTCTGTAATTTGAGCATGAAAAACAAGTTGACTCTGAACAGACACATATTGAGATGGGCCTAAAATCCTTTGCTTTTTAATATTTGATGCCTTGTTAGAAGAGCGACACTGGTGAGGTGTTTGCATCTGTTGTCTCTGTTGATCTCTGGCACACCAGCCCAGTGGGAGTGAGTTAGCCAGACTTGGCCGCAGACATTTTCCTGATGCCCCAAGAACAAAACAAGCACGTCTTGACAGTCTGTCCGCCACCGACTCGTCACACAATCAGTTGCAGGAAACCAATCCCTAAATAGCAGTGATTCATCTCTTCATCACACACAATGCCCGTACACAGTGCACAAAGAAGCTCTCTCTTCCTCTCTCTCTGTCTTACCCTATCTGCCTCAACCCCTTCCCCCCCGGTGTGGTCTCTCATGCTGCTTAAAAATAAGTGCTTCTCCCAGCTTTCTTCGCCGTGTGATTTACTGGCAGTGTTTAACTGCAGGGCAGCATCTTTTATTGTTACATGATCCGGGGCTGAAAGCTGACAAAATGGAATCTACCTTTGTATATGTTCAGGGCAAAGTAGGGAGCGGGTGGAGGAATACAAAAACTTGTGTGAGAAGCGTTTGTCTAAGTGCAATTCAAATCCTCCCAGCCTCCCGGTGCTGTGTGTGTTTGTCATTCCACTAAATGGTTTCTTCCTTGACTTGATGGAGCAAGTGCCATCTCAAGGGAACAGGTTACACCACACACATAAAGTAAAGCGCTATGAGACTGGAAAAAGCTCAGAACATTAGTGCCATCCATTTGTGAGCGGTAAAATATATATATGAAATACCCAGCAGTATTGTGTGCCTGTGTCTTCTTCTTTGTATATGCATGTTTTTGTGTTTCCATGATAACTCTTCCCCTAATGGCAGAGAGCCCTCGTTGCTGCATTAGCCAATCCACTTCCTTCCCTTACTTTTCTTTGCAGAGATACATCTCCTTCAGATCAGATATGCAATCAACCTGGCCTGGCATGGTGACTGTGCACCGTTCCATTTGGAACAATGATATCAGTACAGTATGTGAGCAGATCATCAGCAGAGGATAATCAGTGCGGCACAGGCCCACACAACAGGTTCGGTGTATAGTTACAGCCTCGCTGATCCATCAAGATGACGTGTGAAGGTCAGAGTAGCCGTGACCAACACAGCTGTCACATCTCCTCCCAGCACCCTGTTGGATAACTGGCCTTCCAAAACACTCAGCACGAAACACGGCCAAGTGGGAAGCACGGGGCCAAGGCCAGCAGAACATGCCTGCTATAACCCAGGCTGAGCTTGTTTCCTGACATGAACACCCGCTATAAAATAACTTGGAATCAGAGCTGTTTCAAACGACAACTGCAACTATGAAAATAAAACTCTAGGCATACCCAACAATGAAAATATTTAGACGTATAGTGTTTGCATTCAAGATTTGATTCAACACCCAATACAGACATTTATAAATGACTACCAGCTCTGTGGAGTAAAATGCTACAGTTGAGCTGTGTGGAGAGCAGATGTGAATTCACTTTGATTGTGTGTGTGTGTGTGTGTGTGTGTGTGTGTGTGTGTGTGTGTGTGTGTGTGTGTGTGTGTGTGTGTGTGTGTGTCACTATTAAATGCATCTGCTGTCTCCTTGATCAAGGGAGTCAATAAAGGGCCGGTCCTGTCAAACCCTCAGGCATGAGTGTATATGCACATGCCTGTGTGTGTGTGTGTGTGTGTGTGTGTGTGTGTGTGTGTGTGTGTGTGTGTGTGTGTGTGTGTGTGTGTGTGTGTGTGTGTGTGTGTGTGTGTAGTAGTGTGTGTGTGTGTGTAGTAGTAGTAGTAGTAGTAGTAGTGTGTGTGTGTGTGTGTGTGTGTGTGTGTGTGTGTGTGTGTGTGTGTGTGTGTGTGTGTGTGTGTGTGTGTGTGTGTGTGTGTAGTAGTAGTAGTGTGTGTGTGTGTGTGTGTGTGTGTGTGTGTGTGTGTGTGTGTGTGTGTGTGTGTGTGTGTGTGTGTGTGTGTGTGTGTGTGTGTGTGTGTGGGTGGGTGGTGGGTGTGTGTGTGTGTGTTAGTGTGTATATGTGTGTATGTGTGTGTCTGTGTGTTATGGTCAGAATCTGAAGTACTTTGACAGGTGAGTGATTGAGTGCTTTCATTTCCCTCCAGCGACAACAAGACATGCACACACAAACACACATGTAATACACACACACACACACACACACACACACACACACACACACACACACACACACACACACACACACACACACACACACACACACACACACACACACACACACACACACACACACACACACACACACACAAACACACACACACAAATCTGTCCTTATACAGATCACAAACATGTGTCACCTAATTATCACTCACTATAGTCTGTGAGTCCTTGGCAACATAACATGAGAAGCATCCATCTTACCAGAAATAAGGAGATGGGTTGATATCTAAAAGCAACATGTGGCTCTAAATGGTGTTTAAACAGCTGCAACAAAACATTTCATTCACCAGGTTTTCTGCTATGGGGGGACAGTGTTTCCACATTACACTTTTTTAAGAGTGCAGTCTTGGCTTCTGCTGGTGGGGGGAGGATAGGATATGCTTGCCGACATAGAGACAGGGAGAGAAAGGAGGAGAAAAAGAGAAGGGGAATGAGGGAGGTCAGTGCCCCCAGTCTCAGATAAAGGCCCTCTCCCTCCCTTCTGCCTCGGCTTTCGAAGCCCCTGCCAGGATCGAGAGGCGTCTCACGTTACAGCTGTCTCTCAGTGTCATCGTTCAGTAAGAGAGTGCACAAGCGAAAGAGAGCGAGAGACAGACCGAGTGTGAGAGAGACATAGAGAGAGGGGGAAAGCGGGACAATGCCAGAGAGCGAGCGGGACGGCTTTCATAGCTGGACAAGAGAAAAACAACAACAGCAGCAGCAGGTTCAACTGGCTCAGGAAAAACCGTGTGGTGTGCCATGTTTTAAAAGTTATTGCAACATAAATGTTCACTAATATTCAGAGCCTTTTGAAATTGCTGAAATGTGCCATGACCTTTTCAAGACAAATTATTTCAAATGAAGTGTGAACAGGGAAAGTCAGAGCGTTTCCTCTTCACCAACAGGGACTAACTGAGCATGTAAAGACGTAAGGACTGCGTGCCATAAGGCTTCTGTGGATTACACATTATTGAGTCGCCTCTTCACATGAGTATCCATTTTTAACCTTAAAATTCTAAAAACAGCAGCTTATCCTAGGTCCAAAGATAACTAATCCAATGACTGCTAGCATTTCAGCCGGCGCTGCTAACAAGGTGAGGCCATGTAGGTCACTCTGAGTTTAGTTTAATTTTGATTCAACCCTCGTTTCTTTCCTATGCCTTTCCCTGGAGATAAATAAAGGACGCCCAAGAGTTCCAGATAAAAAGTTCACACAGGGAAAACGGGCTATATGATGATTTTCACTCAAAACAGTATTGCACTTACATGTCTGACAGAGTGAGAGCTGATTGAACCAGGGAGGTTGACATAAAACATGAATCTGAACAAACAGATACAGACATGTAGAGCTCAAAACTGCTTTTCTTTGAGTTTTCTCTATCCTTGTCATTTCTCATGGCGTTCTGTAGGAGTTAAATATTTATAATTCTGGCTTAGCTTGGAGCAGGCTTTGCCAGCACAGCTAAAATAAAAAGCCTTTGTGGCAGCAGTGACCAGATTTTAAATGCGGAAGAAGATCAATAAGTGGGGGCTGTCGAGGCACAATCTCATGCATTTGTGTGTATGTGTGTGTGTCCTGTCCCTATGCGTAACTGCTTGCGTTCTGACAGCAGATGTGTGTGTGTGTGTTTGTGTGAAGATGTGTGTGTCTACGTGCATCCAAACATCCAGCGAGGCTCACAGCTCCCCTGCCTCCTACAAGCTATTTCTATAGTATCATCAAGAACCCCTCTGACCCAGGAGGCACGCCAATAGAGAAACCAATATCATTCCCATTCCCACATCCAAACCTTCTTCCTATTGCTTTTCCATTCCCAGTATCCTTTTCCCATCTGAGCGCAGCCATCATGGGTGAATTGTGGAGAAAAGTGTAAATACAGGCCCCCTGCTACAGATTGACAATGTCAAGGTGTGGTAAACATCACACTAAATAGCAGGTTTTACAGACCAGGTTGACATTTCCATAATCAAGTTTCTGCTGAAACAACATGATGGGCTCCTCAACAAGACAGGGAGAAAAATGAACAAAAACACTTTTTGTTTTCTTGGTGATAGATCATCTTTTCGTTGTATCAACACATCCTTTTTCAGTTTTGTTAAAATATCCTGAATGTCTCTTTTTCTTGAAGCCAAATAACACAAATGTGATTTCTTTTCAGGGGAAGAAACGCATTCATAATCTTGCCATATTTGTTGTCACTCTTATAAAGAACACATTAAATAGATCCTTTCAGCTCACATAAAGTGAAAACCTTCTTTGCTATGTCTTCACCGCATGAATAGGTGATGCACACAAACAGTGAATTATAAGGACTTGTATACAAGCTGTTGTATGGCTCCAGAAAAACAAGAAGTACATCTGTATCTCTGCCTCCTCATTGATGTGGAAAACAAAAGTAGCCTTGAAATGGAAAAATCATCAGGACCTTTGGAGACTTCATTAAAAGAAACTAGCCTGGACTTTCCAAACAAGGCATCTCTTTGGAGGGTAAAATCAACCTTTTCACCTTGCTGGTGGAAAAACAGGCATCCAAACGAGACAGAGCGAGCACAAACAACCTTGACTTTCATCAAGGAAATTCTCACATTGAATGATAAATAGAGGCCCAGGGGACGAACAGCAAAGAAGCAGCTTATCGTCTTTCCCTCCCAAATTTGGCCGCTCTGTCTTCTTTCTCCTGAAAGTCAACGCGGGGTGACCCACTTGCACTTTACACTGTTTATTGTCTGGTAATTAATCCACCATATGTAATCCACACAAAAATGTAGAGACAACTAAAGCGGCTGTTGATTTGTTTAGACTTAATTAACAGTTGAGATTGTTCATTTGTTTCTACAACAGGAGGCATATGTGCCCTATCTCATTAGCCTGGCTTTCAAAATGTAGATGTATTTCTCATTGTACAGAAACAGGCCCGAAATGTCAGCTCAGATAAAGCCAGAGTATGGAGGATGACATTAAAAGTAGTCACTGGGCATGCACTTTAGACAATTATTGTGTACCATGGTGATTATCAGGACAGCCTGTGAACCTGCAGTGTTACCAAAATAGCAAGGTAACATAAGGTTAGGTAGATGATCTGAGAGCTAACCAACCTTCCAGCTGGGAGGCCATGTAAACACGTATCAATATGTGAGTATTGTAACATGCAGGCACACAACAGCAGGCCAGGACAGACACAGCAGCTCCAATTTGATCTGTAACAATAAGAGGCATTATCAATCTCATGCCTGGAAGCTTTTAGGGCTGTCGCTTGAACGCATCTTCTTCTCAAAGAACCATTAGCCCTTATAGGATTAATGTCAACTTCCAAAAACATCTTTTTAAAGTCCTCCGTTTCTTGGTACATTATTTGATTTGTCATTACAGTTTTCTGCGTGCGATGGTGAGGGATGAGAAAATATGATCAGGAGTCCGTCTAACATTAGTTCTTGAATCGTTTGGTTAACACAGAGCAGACCTCTACTTCCTCTCTACATTTCACAGCTCCGTGTCAGCGCTCACATGCAGAGATTTGACAGGCCTCCCAGATGGCCATTATTATCAAAGATTGTTTTTGGGTCTAATGAATCTCTGTCTAAATTTAAAATAGTGATAATAATCGCAAGGAATATTTAGGGTAGAAGTCATACACAGACTTTATACGCATACAAAAGTATCTTGGTCAAATACGTTTTGACGCAAAAGGTACATACATCTGGCATCAACATTTTGTCTGTCATATACTGCCTACCTCACTCAAGTCAGTGATGTTTTACCAGCAACAAACTCGTTGTTAGATATGTGCAATACTGAACGTTTTATAACATTTTAAATAAATGATCATTTCTATGTTAATTTTACCAATACTGATACAACCATAATATTTCCGAATTAAAGCATTGAAGTGTAAAACAAGTGCCATCCCTACAAAAGCAAACATCTCAACACACTGCCAGACTCACTCTTGTCCTGAGTTAATAATCACGTTTCTGCAGTCATTTGAAAGGATGAGCACCCTTTTGGTATATTTTTGTACATCATTAATCATCACAACAGTTTAATATTTTCAGAACAGGTGAGCGATTGTTACAACAGAGATAGTATATTGTAGCAGAAACACATTACATTCACACGTATGCACTTGTTTGCTCTTATGCACACTTCCATTACAAGAAAAAACATATGGGCAAGTGTTGCTTCATACAAATGACTTGATCAATATATCATGCACACCTAATACATCTCACTTCACTTCATTTTCCAAAGAAAAAAAAGATATCCTCATATTCAATAGTAAAGGATTACAGAGAATACAGCCATGTGTGTGCACATGGGATTGTCTTCTCAAAAGCTGTCCAAGTTCTGTCAGATTCAGCACCCCCAGACACAGAGCTCGTGAACCTAATTTCACCTAATCAGCTTAGTCAATAGCAACCGTTTGCTGTGACTTTGGTAGACATGCAAATAGAGCTTAACTATGTCTATCCTTAATTCCTGAATGTTCAAGTCAAGCAGAAGTCCTCCTTTATCTCTTAAAAAACAACAGTTCCAATTTGAGAGAGAGAAAGAAAGAGAAGCAAAGAGAGAAAAAGAGAGGGATAAAGATTAAAACTCTATCGGAGAGGTTTTTGGTTTTTCTTGGCCTGGAAAGAAGAGACATCTCTGATTTGAGTGTGCTTGAGGTAGCTCAGTGTGTTTTCATTTCAAACCAACATGGCAAACAATTTCTGACATATTTGTTCCCCTTTCTTCACTCTTGCTCACTCTCTTACAAATTATGGGAACACACACTGCACAAATATATTTCTTCTGTGGGTTGGTAAGTATGTTTAGCTGCAGCAAGCGCACATATAAACACACACATTTTCAAAGAAATCTGGCCAAAACGACACCAACAACAGATAGTTAGTGGTGGAAAACTGTGAGACATTGTTCTGTTTCAATTCACTGATACCACTAATGGCTTCTTAGCAGCTCCATGAAATCAAGCAGCTGTCATGTCGATGCATCAGCAGGGAGAGGAGGGAGAGCCATCCCCATAAGGACAGAGGCACCGCGCCTTCATGTTTGGCTAAACATCTGCTCCTCTGCACTCCAGCTTTGCAGCAATAAACGGGCAAACAAAAGAGGTGGGAGGTGAAATGATCAGATTTTCCATTTCAAAGCATTTGTTCGGTTTGTTTTCCTTTCCCCTCCTCTCTCTAAACTGCTTACAGGACATGGGGGAAGAAAGTGAGCTCAAGTTTTATCTGTGAGGGACAGAGCAAATGCCCAAGCTAAAATGACACCTTTTTGTAAGATGGATGACAAATAATTAAGGTCACCATTTTACCGGAGTCAGTTTTCTTAACTGCTGCAAAAACAGTATTATTATATCTCAGTCAGGGGTGATTCAACCGTGCATGTGTGTGAAATGACAAGAGATGCACGTGCAAGTGTGCATGTCTTATGTGTCAATCTGAAAAATCGATCAATCTTCCATCAATTCAACTCTGTGTAGTCTAAACAACACCATAAGACTAAACCAATAAAGGTTCATTTACAGGCCAATAAATACCTTTTTTAATCACATAATTATTTCAAACAACCGTGCAATTCAAAAGACTTCTAATCACTTGTTATTTGGCAGTTACATCCAGTTACATTTCATTTCGACTGTTCTCCCCTTAATAGGATTCTTGGTAATTAATATCCTTCCTTCCTTCCTTCTCTCCCTCCTCCTCCCTTCCTTCATTCATTCATGTTCAGTTGGAAAGATACACAGAAAGCAGTAGGCTACTGAGTAAACTTTTGAATAACATTTAAAAACAAATAGGATACATTTAGAATGTGCACTTTTGTGATTGAGGTTGTAGGCGACCACCATGTCCACCTGTCTCTCCAAACAAACACAATCATGACATATCACATTACGTCACTTTGTATTTGTTTTAACAGCAAACGTCTCGGCCACAACACAAACTGTCCCCTCGTTCAGATAAAAACAAATAGTTTTGAAATGATTGCTGACAATCTATTAAACACCTTCATTTTCTTTCGAGAAAATCACAAGATCCTCTTCCTCATTTGTCTTAACAACTCTCAAACTTTGGTTAAACTTGCCACAAAAAAAACGTGGATCCATTTCCTTTTAAAGTAGCCTGTCTGTTTGTGTCAGAGATAGTTAGGGTAGGGGGGAGGCAGAAGTGCTTGGGGGACGAATTTAAAATAACCAAGATGGCGAGAGGCTTGTTGTTTTGGAAGGGGCAGAAAAAATGGAGGATATTGTAATATACACAAAGGGATACATTTCAACAACTCGGCCAAGCCGCTGCTAGCTGCATGCCTCTCGGTTTGAGGAAGCGACCGCGATAGCAGCTCCGAGGCAGGCTGCCCGGAGATTACACCAGCTACACGAAAAGCTAAAAAACTCTGACCCGCTGTTGAAAAAGAAACGAATAATACACCTCCAAGTTAATCCGAAACGAATGGGATATTTATGTATTTGTTGATAATTGTTTTATTTTCGCGTCGAGGGACTGTTAAACTGGATAGGCTTTAACGGACTTGCAGCGAGGACCAGCGGCAGTTACCCCTTTAACGTTGACGGTTACGGAACATCCAGCATCAAAAACGCAACCAAAACCGAGTACCACACGGTTTTTAAAAGCAGAACAGAGACCACAACGAACCCCCTCTTTAAAAAGTTTAATTTCTCGACCATTAAACAAGTTATAAAATAGCCTAAGTGGAAGGTACGAGAGAAAAGCAGAGGGACACAAAGACGATTCCCACTATCAGGTCACCACTCAAAAGAGGAAGGGAGAAAAACCCTTCGTTTTTATATTAAAGAGAAACAAACTTTCCATATTTCAATGAATCTACCGCTATCTACTACACCGACTACACGAATTACAGTGTAAAACAATCTAATAAGCAGTTTACACAAGCTGAAAAAGAAGAAGCTAAGAAAGTAGAGCCGAAGCCAGATCTACGCGGCTCATCGCTTGTTCTGTGATGAGGGGGAAAACAGCGTCAGAGAAATAAAACACTTACCTTTTTTTAGTTTCGACACTTTACTTATTTCCAACGTGCGGTTTAGTTCAACTAACACTTCGGCTCGGTCTTCTTCTTGCCTCTTTTTTTCCTTGGTCGGTTTTGGTTATGAAAGAGAGGTCGGGGACGAATGATAAAGAAGGGAATTGGGCAGTAATTGAGTCTCGGTGTGTGAGTGTGTGTGTGTTAGTTACTAACAGCAGATTGAAGGAGACTCTTCTCAAGGTTTATTCAGCTCCACTTCAAGGAACCGACCTGACGTCAGCTCACTACTGCCACACAAAGAAAACTTATTATTTGTGCAGCGGCCGTAGTAAGCGAAGAGGATACTGTTATTGTCCGTTATTACTTTAAACGCGATGTTGTCATTAGCACACACAGATCTGGCAGCGATCTCACGGTAACTTTATTTATGATAGTAGCGGCTTAACCCATATAGACATATGGCCATTATCGGCCACTATTGTAAACAAATAACATAATAAATAAATAGACAAAAAACATTTATTAACGTTTTCCACTCTATAAGACACAACTTTTATACAACTTTGATTCGTTTTATTAATCATTTCGATGTCGATTATAGTCTGAATTTATTAAAATATTAGCATTTTACATGACATTGTCAACATTTCTATTTCATACAACAGCATAGGATTTTGTTTTGATTATGGATTTAGGATGTGCTTTATGAATAAAGAGGAGTTCATTATTAGTGTAACCTGTTACCAGAGTATATTTGGCATTTGGCTTTTAAATTAGGTCCACTTAATCAATCTTCAACAAAGTTGATGATTGAATGATTTCATTTATTCAGATAAAATTGGTATTCAAGAAACTGAAGGCTCGGGGGATGATGGATTAAGGTGGAATCACCAATAATGATTAAATCGACATAAATAAAAAGGCTGATTTAAAAATGGTCTCATCCACACAAATACAAATATATGTACAGTTATTATTTAGTTAAATGGTCAATTAGGATTTATCTCTATCTATATATCTATAGTTACAGTGATGTTGTATCTCTATAGATCCCTAAAGTGTGTCCACCCCTCAGAAGATAAATGATCAAACAAATACAAATGTATTTCACAAAGGCTCTAATTTAGAAGGCAATTGCCAAACAAAAACAGAAATGGGACAGATCTTCCTCGGGATAGGATCAATACATTGCCTGGCAAAGACAGCCATCTGTGCCTAATTGTATGCTTTACCTCCTCTTCTGAACACACAATAAGCAACAGGCTGAACGCAGGCCCTCTGACCCAGACTAGGTTTCCAGACGGGGGAAGATTATTTCATTCAACTGGAAAACAACAAGGGGGTGGGGTGGTGGGGAGTTTTTTTTTTTTTTTTGCAGATGGAGTGGGCAACTGTTCTTATATGCCCCACCCTGATGAGGATGGGTCACAGGGCCAGAGCCAACTGGTGTGTGTATCTCTACATGTCACACCACCCCTGGTAGTTTCCATTTTAACAGGTATTATACTGGATTAACATACTGTCCGCTGTTAGTTTATAGACACCCAATAAATCACATGCAAACAATGAACTCATTGTTAACCGCATGATGGAGTGCTGGTTTACAGGCACATTCATATTAATGCTTCATAAACATTATAAATGACTGTAAATGTATTTGTTTTGTTTTTTTCTTCTTCTCACTCTTGCTTTCTCTCTGCTGCTACGTCACAACCTCCTTAAGTGTCACCCTGACGTTTTTGATGCTATTGCAAGAATTGCAATAATGTTACTCAGAAATCATTTTAATGTAAAAACAGAGATAAAAAAGCAAAAGGTGGTGGTGGGGTGTAGGTCTGATAAAACATTCATGATCTCCCGAGTTCGGAGGATGGATACAGAACCCCTTATTCAGCTCAGGGTGTGCAGTTAAAGCCATTTTATAAGCTTGCTCTCCATGTTCTTTGGTCATTGATTTTCTTCTCGGCCCCTTTCCATTACCTGTTGAGATGGGGGGTTTTGCTCTTCTTCAAACACACACACACACACACACACACACACACACACACACACACACACACACACACAATCCTCTCTATCTGTCTCTAGCCACTGGCACCCTGGTGTATTTCTCCATCTCCTCCGCCTCTTGTAGCAGGAATGACAGGCCATGAGGAATGACAGTGGTTCCGTTTGTCATACAGTAGCAGCAAGAAGCAAGGATTTTTAATTGCATTGGAGAATCTTCATTAAAGAGAGCACATGGGGGCGGGAATGGGGGAGAGGGCTGCATGGGGCGGCGTCGGGGGGCACTCTGAGCATCGTCATTAGGAGAAGGCACTAGCAGCATAGAAGGGTGGGCCCTCTTTGCATGCACACTGAGAATGCCTGCCGTACCTCGGTCATTTGTAACATAATAAGTGCCAGCACAATGACTGCAATGCGAGAAAGCACACCACAGGGAAGTGAAGGGGGAAGGGAGACAGCATGTCTGTCTAAAAGAGGGACTTTTTTTGTCTTGATTAGAAAGTATAATGAGCCACTAAAGAAACAGGGAAAAAAAGATCTCTCCTGAGACTGATGGAAAACAAATTAATGTGGTGATTTGGATTTAATTATTATTTTTCTATTAGTCCACCATGCAAAGACAGGGACAGCCGTCAGAAGCGAGTAGCTGTGCTTGCATTTATTGATTTTTGCTCAGACACATTCGGGGAATACAGATTCATCTGCTCTCCTCCCCGCACAATCCGCTATGTGGGATTCCATTAACACAGAGATGTTTAATTTGAACATCATAAGTGGAGCTTAAAATAGTGCACACACAAGAAAAGTGGCCTAAGGATGTCTTTTTATGCCATTGAATTAGTCCTCACTTATTGTTGTGTCCTACATAATAACTATTAAATAAACACAAAATAAATTAAATTAAGACAATGTTCTGCAGTGTAGAATGAGGCAAGCGCTATTGTACTTCTCTGCCTCTAAAATCTTACACTGCTATAAGAGTTGAGTTTAATCTTTTGTTTTGGACTAATGTAAGAGCTAGCAGCTGGATTGTAATTATTCTTCCCATCCATGTAGTATCTTCTCTACATAACATCCTTTCAATACATTAGTCTTCAACACAATGCCTTGTGAGATGTAATGATTTGCAAAGTCAATGATTTGAACTGCATGTGTGATTAAAGCACAAGGGACCAATTTGCAGCTGCTATATGTAGAATATTGGTGTGCCTCAATAGTGCTCATATTCTCGCCGACGTGAAATTCAGCATTTAGGCCCGATAACCGCTGTTATTGATTGGTCCTACTATCTGCTTACTGAAAAAGGTTTGCAATAACTGTAATGGCTTTGAGTGTGTAGACCCTATCATAGTTATTCTGAAAGCCCACCTACACCTAATGGCATATGTGAATCAATGTGACAGTGAAAAATGCATTATTCATTGACCTTTAACCCCAGAGACATCTAAAGGAAGCAGGTTACAAGTGATGTTACAAGTGTTTTTGCGGGGCAAATGTTGTTGGCCATCCTAACGTCTAACATTTTACTCTCCATAAATGCATAGGATATTAAAAAGATATAAAATGATTCTAGAGGATCTACCAAACAGTGATTTCTGACTAATATAAACCCCTGCACAGTCGAAATGAGTGCACTCAAGAGTGTTTATTGTGGTGAATGTAACTGTGCAGATCCCTCCGTTGCATGATGTAATACACAGAAGGGAGAAATCATCATAATAGCAGAGTAGTACAGTGACTCATTCGTTGATGAGGTACATTCACACGGTCATTCAATGAGGAGATGCAGTCTGGTGCACATGTTGTCAGGGTGTGAGCGATAGAGAGAGAGCATTAGTATGTTCCTTTTCTGGGAATGAGGAGTCATTTGTGCCAGGAAAGTGGAGAAACAAGTCCCAGCCCCAAAGTGATGCATCTCTCCATGATGAATTAGATCACAAGCAAATGTCAGCAAAACCTGAGCAAAAACCAAATGACCTTGAATCGAATAAAAACACATCTTTAGCCACGTCAGTGTGTACAACGCTATGGTACAACGGCACACAATGTCAGCAGATTTTCCCACTACTAAATCTGCTCCTAAGTGAGGGGTTTAGCTAAGGGAATCAACCTAGTATTTTACTTCAAATCCATGAATTTCAGCCTAGAGGAATCCTGCTGTTAAATACAGTTACCTAAAGTATTAAGAATTGTAATTTTACATTTAAAACCAAGTGTCAAATGTCCATACATAATAGGCCTGACACTGACAAAAAAAGAAATGTGACAGTTTCATACTTTTTCTTTCTTTCATGTGTTTCTGTTTTCTTCCCTCTTATCAGACCCACACATAAAGCATGCTATTAGTTGAGACTGTAGTCTGTAGTTGTAACACCAATCAGTTTGTTTTGTTTTTCATTTTCTTACAGCAAAGTGTACATGGAGCAAATACATTCACATTGCTTGAATAATGCATGGTCATTACCGTGAAAATAAGAAACATTACTGTAATTCCATGTGGACAACACGTACTTCTATTAAGTCACCCACTAGTGATTTGTAATGCAAAGGTAAGCTACCTTTTATAGGATTCCACTGAAATGCTAATCTGTAGGCTCTCAGCTCGTATTGACAGACATCATTGGTGGCCAAATCAGTCATCGGAGATTTAAACAATGTTCAGTTTCTGCAGGAAGAAAGCCTTATTCTTCTCTTGAAGCAGTTACTCTGACGAGTTTGATTTGGCAGAGAGTTCCCTGAAAATTAGGATCAAAGCATGGAAAAGGAATACTGTTATTTACACAGCAGTGTGCTGAAAGGGGAACTCGTAACTAATCTCCAATTAGCCGTGCCTTGTGTTACACCACCATCATTTAGTGTGAACACTGGCTTTTTTTTAGGATGCAGCATCTCAGGTGAATAAGAATTTGGCAGCTTTAATGGTGGGACTAGAGCCCAAATTATGCAACAACTTTACAAAGTGGAACATTTGATATGAAAAAAAAGACGCTGAACTTTTTTTTTTATGGAGAATATAGACTTTTTCTAAGCTTTATTGTAACAAAAAATCCTACGACATTCAGAATTGTACAAGTTTCATTAAAAAAAATTCTGGCTTTCAAAGATGTATTTCTAAGATGTTGAAATGAATCAGTTCCTTGTGTAGTGAATAAAGTAATGAATTGTCACGAGGAAAGAAATGTACCAAATTTGAAGGTCATCTTATTTTATTCTAGTTTGTTGAAGCAGAAAAAATAAGAATAAACTGAAATACGAGAAGAGGTGTTTGTGTGATAGGACAAGTGAATGAAGATCTGAAAGGTTAGTTTTGGTACAAGAAGAGTAGGAAAACACCTATAAGTGTTTTTAAATCCCCGAAAATATTTCTGTTCCACAATATTTTGAACAGATGTCAAGATAAGGAACCATTACCATTGTATTCACAAACATCCATACTCTGGCTATTCAGCAAAACTGAAATAATTACTAGTCTGGTTTGACACACATTTCCTGCCTAAATGATTATAAGAGCTGCCTGCAACACGAGCGGTTCCAACACCCACACATGACTGCATATGAAGCCGATTTCACCTAAGACAAAGTAAGTGCGTATTTTGATTTGGGTACCATAAAAACATATATTTCAGGGAATAAAATTGTGTGTGTGTGTATGGAGAATTAGGCTTTGGTTTGTTCTTCAGGTTGATTCCAGATTTGTTTTTACCTTATCTACATATGCATAAAAACAGAGAGCAAAAAAAAAAAAAAACCCAAGTCAATTTTATGCCAATACATCGTTTCAAAATGCTACCTATGGTCTAATTATAGATCCTAAAGTATCATTTAAATGTGGAAGAAAGGGCATACGAAATGAGCTATTTTCACACGAGTGCTTCAAGGCTATTGAAATTCCATCTATTGAACAAGCTTTCATGTTTATTATATGATTGTGTTTGAACTGCTTACAAAGCCTAATAGCTATTAGAAAATGCATGAAAAAAGCCCCCCTGCAGATAAAATGTCTACATACATAATGCAGGCCAGCGCCTGATAATCAGCAATGTTTTATTGAAGATCACAGTGCCAAATATATATTGTTTGATATAAAAAGTATCAAATAAATGAAGCCATTTGTACAACCTTCCTCATCCTTTCCCAACATTGGTTGAATCTTGAATAACATGTAAGGAAAACATTTGAAATTAGTGAGAAAAAGCAAAGTTAAATATTCATGACTTGTTATTCAGTTAAGAATTACTTTAATCTATTAACAGAAACATTACATGTGTCTTTTTGTGCTTTGAACTTACACCAGATAAAACAGACCCCTTTTGAAAACATTTTAGGCCAGAGTGTTCAAAGATACTTTAAGATTTTTTGGCAATTTCCCTGTGAGACAATCTTTAATCCCTCAGAGTAATAACAGCTTGCTTTATCTGCATCATGAGCTGACATTTGCCTCGGAGCCTGATTGCTGAGTGTTTTAGAGTGCTTCATCCAAAAAATCTAAAACTTTGTGTTTAAAGATAAACCTCCTTATGGCGCCCAACAGCACACTCAAATCCCCGACTTCCCTCCAGCTCACTGTATATATTTTAAACTCAAAATATCAACAGTGAGCTGGGAGGAATTTTGAGAATTTAAAAAGGTGTTGTTGGTCACTATAACAACATCAGGGAGTGTGTCTTTAGTGACCTATTAACCTGTAATCTCTAAACATCCTCATGGGAGCGACTTCTTTATAATAAGCATCTCTTACTTAACATTTGTCAATACTGTCAAAAAACAAGGAGACTAATATACAATGTGTTCTGCTTGTTTTGCGTGACAAAGATCTGGAGTACCAAATAAAAAAGTGATAACGTCATTCTTTCTGTCTGCCAGACATGGTGGTGCTAAACAGAACTTTAACTTTAGGAAATTAAATGCAGGTTTGGTGTGAAAAAATGTTCTAATTAACAATGATACAATTCTTTATATGCCAAGTCTTTAGGAACTCTGTTAGTAGAATTAACTAAATCAACCCCTAATTCCTGAAGGAAATATATATTAATCATTCATTATTAAATCATTGATTTATATTTGTGTGAATGTGTGTATTTGTATCAAGTTAATACTTAACTGTCTTCATTAATGTATTTGATTGTCCAAATAAATTATTCAACAGACACAGTTCACAATGAACTGGAGTGTTAATATGGCTGGGCAGGACTAGTGATTAATATATGAATATTAAATAAAGCATTAAGGTTTTAAGTTAAGCAGGAAACACATGTATCTATAGAGAAAGGCACATGATCGATAAATATTGAGTATATTAAGTATTTGAATGCAGAGAATCAATGAAAAAAAACAACACTCAGGAATATGTAGCTAACAACAGAGCCACAAACAGTTGTCAGATTGCTATGATCCGTTAGTTGCAGAGCATCTGAACAGAGACTTAGGTGGGCCTGAGGGGGAGGTCTTAAGACGGTTTAGGTCTGAAAAAAAAAGGCCTTGTGGTAATTAATACTGGCAGGCCACTGTTTCTACTCGCAGTGTGCAGGCAGACATTCTGGCCTGCCTTCAGTGACGCCTGGTCAAAAATAGGGCACCACACAGCACAGTAATGATCACAATGGTGACATCATCTCTGCCTTCAATGTGCTCTCCCCTCAGTGCTCTTCTGAACAAAGAGCAGCAGGCATGCAGGGAGGGAGGCAGATGTCACTTTGTGTCTGGGGAACATTAAGACCAACAAATGTTCTTTGAATCCTAGGAAAAGCTTTTTAATGGTTGTGTTGCTAAAAAGTTACTAATTGAGAAAATAGGCCTCGTCACTTCCCAAAATCAGGTGTGGGATTTCTTGTTACACATTTAAATGTAAGAAAACATTTCCACTGATAGGAAACCTATGGAAGAATGTCCGCAAATAGCTCACAAGTATTTTAGATGGTGCCCCTCAAACATGTGACCGAAAGTGTTAACACATGGGGTCTTGCTTTTTTCACCATTGTTGCTGATCTGTCCAGATGTATGTCTGCAGCCCTGTATTTGAAGCAGGCCCTTCCACACTGAATACAGCCTAACATTATCCTCAAGTGGGCAAAGCCTTCCTCATTATAAATACATTGTCTGCCTATCCCCAGGTTGCAATGAGATCATCAACAACAAAGATATTGCTCTGCAAGCATACAACTGAACTCCACACAACACACATCTTTTGCCTCATTTTAAAACCTTTATTAAAAAAATCTGCTCTTTGTGAGAAGGTTTCTAAAATACAACATAGGAATTTCCCATGGGACAACAACTTACAATATGTGCTTAGTAAGTTCACTCAACTCCGCTGTGTTGCATGTTGGTTTCCGTGAATCATCTGCTCTATTTACGCTGGAAATAACTCACAACCTTATCCTGGATGTTACTTCTTAGAGGTTTTTTTCAGGAGGCATAGACTCTTGCTCTTTGTGCTCTTGAAGACACTGGGCTTGTATTGTAGTTCTGCTATAAACCACCCTTTGTGGTATTCATGTGTCTTCACAAACAGAGAGCGGGAGAGAGGGGAGGAAGGGAGGAAGAGAGAGAGGCAGAGAGAGGAAACAGATTCTCAAGACCTGGACGAGCCGTGGGAAAAGAGGGGTCTTGCAGAGGAAAAGCAAGACATGTCTCAGGACATTCCTTTGTGATTACACAGCACAGACAAATCCAGACATTATTGTTGTTATTCTGTGTCTTAAGGCCCGAGTTAAAGTCAATTTCATGAGAGTGTAATGATGAACTTCTCCATGTCCTTATTGTTGTTGTGAGACGCTGACACGCTGTATGTTTTGTGACGTTTTCTTTGGAAAAAGGGGTCCAAACTTGTAAGAAAAGTCACTACCAATTTGTAATGATTATGCTTCATTCATAGTTCTGTGCATCATTCAAATTTGATTTTACTCCGTCCTGTACAGCTGCAATAAACCGCTCAAAGGGGCAGGTAGATAGACATCTCATATCCACACCACATAAACAAGAGGATTCAAGTAAGAGGAGGGCATTGTCGGCAAATCTCAGGTTACAAGCCCATGATCTTAGCTGCAAGAGTTAGCTGCCCCCAATGGGAAAAAGCATGTTCCTCCCTTGACACAGCTAGCATGAATGAGAAACAGCTCTGAGGAATGCTCCATTATCATCCTATCAGCAGCACTGGGGGAGGAGAGCTTGTAGTTGCTCTTCAACCAAATCATGTGTCTAAAGAAAGAAAGGGGGGGCAGCGGCATTGGCCAAGAGACCCGCAATTGGTTTGAGCATCCTCCTCCCCAACTCACCAGACCTTGCACTTCCTCATTTGTCTAGGTCGTGCGTCCTTTTTGTCAGTAATTAATCTGCAGCACCGCCCTCATATATTTATCCTTTTCACTCTCAGTTTCTCCTTCACCTCTTGTTCTGTTAGCCTTGGCTAGAATTACACTTGGTTTGATCACTGTTCACTGTTGTATACATGTGACTAATAATGGATCGCTAGGCATTTTAAGTGCTACGCTTTAGCAGGCAGGATGAGTGTCTTGTTGACCTTCACAGTGTTATGCATCTGCTGTGGAACAATGCTCCGTCTTCGCTCCAAACTGACCTTTCTGAGCCCTTACACACGTAACATGACTTCATTGGTTACAGTTTTAGATGGGACATTAATTTAACTCACAAACACACCTACAATATCTGCAACATGAAATCAAAATTTCAAAAAAGTATAAGTGAGGGATTATCTTTGATCACTGCTTTCCAATGTCTACACAATTAGATGGGAGTTAAAGTATGCAAATCAAATGAAAGCTGCTAATACAGGATTTACTGTGAAGACTGGATCTACAAGGCCTTTCAAAACAATTATTCAAATCAATCTAATTAAACCTGTTGAAATTGGCTTTAATTGCCTCCCTGACTAAAAAAACATCAAGTTCTGGCAAGCAAATAATAATGCAGCTCAATTGCCTCTTCCAGGGATGTGGAGGTAGAAAGTGTGAGCTACAGCTCCCCTTAGTGGCTATAAGATTTCTCTAGCTTTCATAATGACGTCAGTGTCTGTATGTCAATATATGCATTTGTTACAAATGGACATAGATTCTGATGATCATCAACAGCAACATAAACAAATACCACTAATAACATTTCAGAGCTGTTTGTTCTTGGATGTTTTTCTTATTCAATTGGAACCTGCTTAAACTGAAATTATGTCAACCACAAGATAACCAGTAGAACTAAGGAATCAATTGGTACCAATCCTATAATGTAACCATGTCATGTTAGCTTGTTGTGAAGAATGCTAAATAGTGATCCGTAGTCTGGCTAATTTCTGGGGAGTGAAAACCTGAAATCCATTGACCTCTCGTCTTAAGATATCTCAATAATAATGAGTTGGATGGATACCCACAAGCGTCGTCTAAACAAACAAGCCCATATAATGCTAATCAAAAGCAGTCAGGAGCAAAAACATACGGTTTTTTGCATGCAGCATAAATGTGTTATTTTTCCCTATTCTAAAACATGTATTTGAATATCCTGCATGCACCAAATATGTTAAATTGCTGCAACAACTTATGAGATATAATTAAGCATGGGGATGATCGTGTACGTCAATCATAATGTTCTAAGCAAGCCCTTATTAACTCAACTTTGAATATGCACCTAACCAGAATACAATTACAGATATATGACCTGAAAATGTCACATACAGCATCTCAGACGAATCTTCAGGTTCCAAGCTTTAAAATAATGTATTATCCCTAAACATCCACTATCCCCACCGTCACCCCTTAAAAAAAACGATATTATAGCAACAAGTACTGGTGATGTGCAGGTTAGAGAGATAAATATTAAGTTTTAGTAAATAAACACTGGGCAATTTAAAAAACAAACAAATCATATGATCTCTAATGTTGTTAATTGGTTTGCATATCAGATATATCTCTTGGTGGTTAACACCATACAGAAGTTGTTATTGGAAGATTGGCCAATGCACTTACAGATCCTATTTACAATAACCATTACTGTTCAAATATGTCAGATTATGGATGTGCTGATCCCTCTGCCTTAACTATGACAGGAAGCTTTACACTTTCCCCCATGGTACAACATGAGAATGAAGACAATTCAGTGTTTTTCTTACCCAGGATTCAAGTTATCTAACTCTGATATATCTGCTTCTACCCAAAAATGTAATGACATTTAGTAAGTGCTGCCCAAAGCTTTGAAAAACCACAAGTATCTATCCAGACACAAAGTAACCCTGACTTTATTGTTCATAAAAAATATACTTAATATTTAGCATGTACTTTCTATGGTGATGTGTTTGCTGTATGGTTTCTGAACCTTTTGTCTTCTGAAGGAATGTTAAATTATTAAATGAGTTTCCTGTGTTAAAAAAACCTCTTGTTTTGTATTTGGCATTTACTCAGCAGTGCTGGACAGCATGGACATATCTGTTAGCAAAGTGCTAGTTATCTATTTTGACTTGTATTCACAGTGTCTCCCTTAGGGCAGTCATTTTGAAAATGTCAGTATGCCATGATGTGTGTATGATGCATCACATGCCCCAGTTTAGTCCAAATCCGAAGAGTGTTTTTTTTGTCTGAGATATTTTATGTAGAACACAGACACTTTAACTTTAAAGCCAATACATTCCATTTGAAATTGCTACAATGAACATGTTTTAACTGATTCATTCATTGTAATGTCCATGTGAACAGCTATAAGCAATTCAAACATCTTCTTGCTGTCTTTCTTATAATTTCACAATGGCCAATGTATTCATTCATAACATTAATTGTAAAATGTGCTACATTTCCTTGATTCAAATTATGCTAAATTAAGGTTCATTTTCCAAATCCATGTCTCTGTTGGTCATCACATTAGAGAGTTGACAAGTGTGAGGTTTATCAAGCTCCTACGCTATAATCATGGTAATCAGATGTCAAACAATGACGAAAATATCCTATGAATGTACCACACAGTAAAACAAATTGTATTACAAATAAATCAATAATATGTGTTAACTTTGAACTTTTATCTGCAGAGTCACTTTAAGAATGTTATTAAACAGCCTTTCAATGTTGTTGATTTTTGTTAAATAATTGAGACACTGTTGGGTAGGGTTTTTATGTGTCCAACGTTTTTATTTCCCTGGTTCCAATAAAATACAGGTAGGTGGAAGTGTATAACAGCAGATATTCCGGTTTTTATAGGCAGTTTAGTTGATGGGTTATTAATGTAAGTGTACATAGATTTGAACATACCGGGTTTTGCAAATTTTGCAAGCTGTGGGGTGCGTGTTGTTCTGTCTGTGTGCTTTACCTGTGTTCTTACCTTCCTGTCACCTTTGGCCCCACGTATACATCCCTGTGCATCTAATGATCGCCACCAAGTGTCCAAAATAATACTGCACGATATGTCAAAACGAAATTATTTGCCAACATACATGAATAGTAGGCTAATTAAATCTGTACATTTCATAATTCATAAAACTAGCAATCTTCGTTTGAAAATCTTAAACTGCAAACTAACTGTAGCCTTACTAGAAAAAGTAGTGGAGTAAAAAGTGCAACATTTCCCTTTGAAATGTAGCCAATTAGAAGTGTGAATAAAATATTCATACAATAAATAAAAAATGTTAACAAAATACAGTACACATGTTGTAATGAGTTTGCTTGACAAAACGTAAGCACTGGTTATTCAAGAGCCCATCATTTGGATTTGGAAAACAAAACGTGTGTTATAACCATAGACTGTATGGTTATAACATTTGAGTTGTAGGTAAAATAAATCACTTAACATATGAATATGACTTGCTGATCTAAACCATATGGGGGCACTGTTTGGCTTGGGGATTTGTAAGGGTAATTTTGGTTTTCATCATTTAAATGTTAATATTGTTACTGGGTTGCATGTATGTAATGACTCAAAATGTGTTTTAAAAATGGTTGTGTTGTTAATTTGAACTTTGTGCATGGGTGTATCGAATCACCTGGGAGCTATTGTCCATATGAACACCACCCTCCCCGGGTCACTGTCAATCACCTGACCGTCTGTGTCAACAGCAGTCAACACAGCCGCCATCGCTCCTGTTAAGCAAGGAAGATTGAAACCAAAGGTAAGGATGTTTATAGTGACAGTGCACTATGTTACGAATATAGTTAATTTAAAATGTCACTTGTTACTGTAACTGGCTGCTTTAAACAATCATCAGTTTCATTTAGCGCCACCTATTAGCATGTAAAATGTCCTGACCAGTGTGCAGATGACGAGCTAAGCNCACAGCGGGGTGGATTGTCACCAAAGTACATTTACCCCAAGTACGGGTACCAAGTACGCAATTTAAAGTAAAAAATGTTGAGGTACTTTACCCGAGTATTCTAAGTGGTGTGCATACTTTATACTTCACCTCCACTACATTTTATTTAACAGCTGTTGGTTAGTAGTATACTTTTACGTTTTTCAGAATAAGCTAATACACAATATTAATCAATGATTAAATGTAAATAGGTTAAGATATCCAGCAGCAGCAGTAGCCTATATCAAGTTCCTTTCAATTAGCCTCAACCTTTACCCCAGCTGTAATAAACACACAACACATCAAATAATTATAACCAAGTAACTCTATATATATATATATATATATATATAATATATATATGAGATCCTGAAATTATGGAGTACTTTTACTTTTGGTGCTTTTAAGTACATTTACTAATACTTTTGTACGTTTTACTTGTAACAATATTTTTAAAGTGTAGTATTGCTACTTTTACTTTAAGTAAACAATCTGAATACTTCTTCCATCTCTGGTTAATTATCACTCAGCCAAAATCTTACAAGCTAAAGGTATAGACGGAAGCAGGCTAGCCTTTCTCGTTTCCCATCAAAAACTCAAGACGTTAACACTTTTATATCATGTTTTCACTGACCAAACTGTCTTTTTATTTAATTAGACTGATAATGATGTATCACAAAGTTCATGGTCATGTGCTCAGGTTAGTTACAGGCCTAGTGGTCCAGTGTTTTGTTACATTCACACTAAGCTTAAACTATTGCGTTCTTAACAATCACACAGCCTTGCATTCTTTGATTAATGTTAAAATGAGGGGAATTTTAATTGGACTCGGCCTCAGAGAGGTGATTATTCAAGAGTGGTCAATATGATTAAGTCTGTGGTTCATGGTCTGGTGGTTGGTTGACCTTGTTGACCTAAATGTAGTGGAAAAAATCATTAGAAACACCATTCTGAAAGAGCCAACACAGTTCAATAGCACCACAAACCACAGCCTCACACCACAACAACCCAGCGAGTTGAACCTAACATTATGAGCTTTGTAAAGGTGGGATTCTTGCAGGGTATTTGGTTCCCAAGAGAAATGACATCTGCAGCTAGTTACATAGAAATGATAAGCAGCAAATGGTGACTCCTCTAAACTAGTAGTTAACCACACATTTAATATTTGGGTATTTATTGCATTCTTTTGTACTTTTTACAGACTAATTCCAATTTTAATGTTACGGTTATGTTTCCTTCAACATTTCCTATTCTGTTTTTCCAAAGTAAAAGGTTTAAGTGCTTGTTGTGGTTTACAATGTTTTTCATTACATTACATTGCATTTAGCTGACGCTTTTATCCAAAGCGACTTACAATAAGTGCATTCGACCAGGAAGATACAACCTTGAAAAAAAAGAATCATATAAGTACATCAGGTTTCATAGAGCCAAACATTTCAAGTGCTACTCAACTGGCTTTAGATAAGCCAGCCCTTTATTAGTATATAAGTGCTTTGTTAGTAATTCTATCGCTCGAAGTGGAGTCGAAAGAGATGAGTTTTCAGTCTGCGGTAGAAGATGTGCAGCTATCTGCTGTCCTAATGTCAATGGGGAGCTCATTCCACCATTTTGGAGCCAGGATAGCAAACCCACGAGTTTTTGCTGATGGGAACTTGGGTCCCCCTCGCGGTGCGGGTGCAGCGAGCTCTTTGGCCGATGCAGAGCGGAGTGCACGTGCTGGGGTGTATGGTTTAACCATGTCCTGGATGTAGGAAGGGCCAGATCCATGTACGCAAGTACCAGTGTCTTGAAGTGGATTCTAGCAGTTACCGGAAGCCAGTGAAGGGAGCGGAGGAGTGGCGTGGTGTGGGAGAATTTTGGAAGGTTGAAGACCAGACGAGCCGCTGCATTCTGGATGAGAGGTAGAGGTCGGATGGCACATGCAGGTAGACCAGCCAGGAGGGAGTTGCAGTAGTCTAGGCGTGAGATGACGAGAGCCTGGACCAGAACCTGCGCTGATTTCTGGGTCAGCTGGGGACGTATCCTCCTGATGTTGTAAAGAGTGTATCTGCAGCAGCGGGTTGTAGCAGCAATGTTTGCAGTGAAGGACAGTTTGTTATCTAGGATCACACCCAGATTCCTTGCAGTCTGAGTCGGGGAAACAACAGAGGTGCCGATGTTGATTGTTAGGTCAAGAGTGGGACAATTTTTCCCCGGAAGGAAAAGCAGTTCAGTCTTGTCAAGGTTGAGCTTGAGGTGATGAGCAGACATCCACTGAGAGATGTCTGCTAGGCAAGCACAGATGCGTGCGACGACCTGGGTCTCTGAGCGGGGAAAGGACAGAATTAGTTGGGTGTCGTCAGCGTAGCAGTGGTATGAAAAACCATGCGGGCTAATGACAGACCCGAGCGAGTTTGTGTACAAGGAGAAGAGGAGGGGACCAAGAACAGAGCCCTGAGGGACCCCTGTAGTTAATTGACAAGGGTCGGACTCGGACCCTCTCCAAGTTACCCTGTAGGTGCGGTCTTTGAGGTATGAGGTGAGGAGGGAAAGTGCAGTGCCTGAAACTCCAAGTTCTTGGAGAGTGCGAAGGAGGATCTGATGGTTCACCGTGTCGAATGCAGCAGACAGGTCCAGAAGGATGATGACAGAGGAGAGGGATGCTGCTTTAGCAGTGTGCAGTTCCTCAGAGACAGCAAGGAGGACTGCTCCTTGCTGTCCTTTCAGTTTGACAGACTGCTGGCTTGCTGAGCTATCTTTGACCACAGGTGCTTAACTAATGTCCTTGGACCCATATCATTACCAGGGAGTAACTCATACTGTACCGCTTTATGTGAGAAACTCTCAGCTCTCCCTCTTAGCTCCACTGGTATCTTTTTGCCTATATCTAATACACCATCGGCCCTTAAGGTAACTTAATTAAAACTATTAGAATAAAAGTGTGTTGAGAATATTAAAGGTGGGGTAGGTACGTTTGAGAAACCGGCTCGAGATACACTTTTTGTTATATTCCATGGAATGCTCTTAACATCCCGATAGCAATGAATATCTTATGTGCTTTGACAAAAAATCCATCCAAATTCATCTCTGGAAGCCGTAGTACTGTAAAAAGCACAACCAATCATTTTAGCTGGCCTGGCTAAAATAACTTGATGGCCTACCTGCCTGTCAGCCTTCCATCTGTGCACAAACTTATCTCGTGCCCTCATTGGTCATGTGCGTGTTCGTGTGTGTTGGAGGAGGGGCTGTGTAAGGAAGTCGCAGATTTTTTTCGCCTGTGTATTTTCAAATTCTAGTGCACTCGAGGTGGTTTCTCCAAAATTACCTATCCCACCTTTAATGTGTATTGGAGTTTACAGCTTAATAATAAATTTCTCAGTATCTCATAGCTGTTATAGCGCACCTTGCTTGCTGAGAGTCAGAGCTCAGAGTGCTACTGCTTTCTCCATGAAAGTGTCATGTTCATGTGACAGAGTTCATAGCCCCAAAGATAGGCACTGTGGCTTTGATGCCAAGTCCAGGAAGCAGCATGATGGCAACTTTACTGTTTACAGACACACGTGTGCGCTCCATCAACTAACATGCTCATACACCGCCCCTTCACCCTTTTTTTACATGCCAACTCAAGAGGTTGCAGCAGGCCATTTAAAAAAAGCAATGCTGCAAGGTGTTAACTTCATTGCCCTGTCTCGTGATTGGGTGTGGAGTAAAAGATGCATTTATGAATAGGTTTCTGCTTCCTTCCAGCTCACCTCAACTAACCATGTGATATAACTTGTGGGTTTCTCACTACAGGCAATCAGTGATGGACTCCAGGTCTCGCAGACTTCCTTTCTGTCTGCCCAGCTCAAGGTCATCCTACACATCGAGTCCAACTGTCTCCTCCTCATCACTGTCCTCCAGCAGGTTGTACAGTAGGGACTCTGTGCTCAATAATGACCGCCTTCCAAGAGCCTCATCATCTTACAAGACAGACCTTGACCACCAGGTAGGCTGACTGCACATTATTATTATTATTATTATTATTAGGGATGCACGATATCGGTTTTTTGAAACCGATAACTTCCTGCTTCTCAAGACCGATAACCGATAATAATAT
>NW_011364681.1:2500-13671 GCF_000735185.1 Notothenia coriiceps
AGAGCAAAAACGTTTTTTTAATGCTGAGTGAGGGTTTAATAGGAGATAAAATACAGGTTACAAACAGTTGATGTACATTTTTAAGTGATAAAAAAAAGTCAAGATGTGAAGAAAATCCATGGTATTGGACCGTTAACAATTGTTAGTTAAAAAATATTTGATTGATACATGGATAACCAACATCAAAGTTCATGTTGGAGAGAACACTAACAAGAGAGTGAATGAGACATCATGTGCAAAAATGAATTGTTTTAATGGATGTAATATAACATTTGACAAATTAACTTAATTCAAAAATAAATATTACAAGTCAAATGAAAAATGTGTGCAACATTTACTGTTAACATAAACATTGCTCTGTTATCCTTCTAACTTTAGAATGACCAGACCATAATATGTTTTGTAACTTATGCAAAAGACTACAGGTTTTCTTTGAAGATGTTAACACTCTCTAGTAGAAACCCATAAACTATGACCCTAACATTGAGCATAATATGTCCTCTTTAATGTTCTAGTATCTCTTTCAAATGCAGCATTAGCTTTGTATAGTTGACTCTCCTAGTAACAGTCTATTTTTTATCAAAACCCTCCAGGTAACTCAGACAAAGTTTTTGCCATCCTGCCGGACTCCTCAGGTGGCTCGATGAGCTACAAGCCCCGGGGAGGATTCAGTGTCAGCCAGGCTCTGAATGGACGGGAAGGAATCCACAGGCGACAGCACCTTTTCCCCGGCTCCACAGCCCATGATGCCGTGCTGGTGCTGGATCCAAGCCCAGGGGAGAACTTTGGACACCCAGTGGTCCTCTTCTACGTGGATGTAAATGTGACAAAGAAGAGATGCTCCCACCTGGATGGAATTTACCTGGGTGAGTCTTTTGTACACATAAAGAAATAAAGTGGTTAGCCGTTGTTAACTTTGTTTAAATCATTCATTACTTGCAAGTCAATTTCTTTGTTAGTCAATTATTTTTTTCCGCATATTGTATTTAAAAGATTACAATGCTTACAAATTGTTTTCTGGTATACATTTTCAAGACCTGTTAGATGCAAGGGAATCTTTGAACCTGTAGCATTCATAATTCTAGTAGTAGTAATAGCCTAGTCGCAGTGATAGTAATGAAAGCAGTGGTTTTGTTCTAGTGATGATGGTAATAGCAGATTCATCTCATAAGTAAAAGTATTAGCAATTATAATCACTAACGGGGTGCCGCAGGGATCTATTCTTGGTCCCATTACAATTGATATTATTCATAAAAAAACGATTAAACTATATTTTGTTCAGATGATACAATTTAATATTTCACAAATTCTGTCATAAGTGAGTTGTTATTATTAGTAGCATTAGTCTTTCAATTTGACTTCGTTGTTCAATTTGAATCCATGCACCAAATGTGCACGCATCTCTGAGCGTATTTAGGGTATGGCGTGTAAAGTTCTGCCATTAACTGAAGCAGAAGAGAAAGTTACATTTGGATGTGCATGGTCTAACCCTCTGAAAGCTCCATTTATAGCTCATTGTGCGATGCAGGATACTTTTCTGCAGCTTCATCACTTTTAACCCACAGCAACACCATTCACTTCATGCTCTGATTTAGGACTTACAACATAAAGATATCATGAGGTGTAACATTTGGTTAAGATTAAGGATAATTCATAGCTTTTGTTTAGCTATACAATTATGCAAAAGTAAATTGCCAGAAATAATAATCAAATTGTATTAAATGTTTGTCTGAAAGCTTCTCCTAACTCTACTCATCACTTAATATGGGGGTAAATCCATATTTCATGCCCTATATACTTTTTAACATTGTCATATATCATTTGTAGTCTTAATACATCTATGTATTGGGAAAAACAAAGATGCTCAGTGATCACAGAGAATTTCAGGAGGAGTTGGGCAGATGTTCCATGACACATATTTTTAAAACATCAATGTCTTAAAAAGGTCTACTATTGGTGGCGGTAAACAACCGCATCACGGTGGATAAAAGGCCAAAGTGAGAGTAAAAACAGTAAAAGAAGTGTAGAAATAGGGCACAGGGAGATGTATTCTGTAGTCCTCTCAATTCCTGTGAAAGTAACATGCTTGAGAGTGCAAGTTGTTGACCCCCGCTGTGAGAGAGGTTAGGGCCAGATGTTGAGGTAAATTTGGCCCGGTTTTATATGACCACACACCTGTCAATTATTCATACAAACACAGCACTGGGCCTCCTGATGCGCCCTGTAGATGGTTTTGGACCAAAGTATTTTAGAGCGAAACTTAATTTTGACCCCATTTAACCTGGTGGTGACAGCAAAAAAGAAAAAAAAGGGAAGGGTGAAAAAAAAGTGTTGGGAAGCACACGATGAGAAGAGAAAATGGTGGATGACATAAAAGAAAATTGAGCTGCATTTTGAGCGGTTGCAAATATACAAAGGTTCAATCTCTCTTTTAAACATTGCTATTGTGATTTTATGTTATGAACACAATTAGGCATAGTTGCAGATTTATGCCTCATCCGATCTGCATGCAAGGATAAACTTTCTGCAATAACCCTAGCCTATGACTAGTATAGGAAAAATGAGTGAAATGCATACGCCAGCACCATAGGAAAGGCAACCCACAAACATTAGACATTAAAAAGTTTAACGATACCATTAAAATGCAGAGAAAGTAACAATACCGTAAATACTACTTAAATAGTTTAGTAGGCTCATGGTCACATAAAGTATTGGCCAGGTGCACAATCTGACACATCTGAAACTGCTTTTGTACACTTAAAGAATGCAACATAATAGGCCTATTATGAAGCCAAACAAGTTATAATAGACTAATCTAATATAGTTACACACGCAAAGAAAGTACACATGCAAATGCAACAGAAACAGTAAACCATCAACACATGCATCAACACACAGCTTCTAAAAATTAGATTTTTTTTCACTCACCATTGGCAATATATGTATGCTGTAGGTGTAGTTAGTATACACTGTACGTAGGTTCTCAACGCTCTCCTATCCATTTTTTGGAAAATAATCAGCACCTTTAAGTGTGTGATCAGGACAGTTAAGAATCAGTTTAGCTTTACATACATATGCTTACACCTATAACAAACATTCGATTCGTAAGGTTTAATTACAATCTCACTTTTACAAATACAATTCAACATTTTTTTGAGGGGAGGCCAAGCTGACCATTACAGCCCACTGATCTTATTTCCAAATGCTGGAGAATATGTTGACTCATCTTGTGTTCTTTCATTCTCTGTGTCTTCAGGTGAGGAGTGTTTGACTCTGGCTTTGAAGGGTCGCTGTCAGAACCAGCTGAAGCGTTGGCAAGCAGGGCCAGAGAGGCTCATGGGTAACGGACACGGTCGGCTGGCAGGTGGTGCAATGCGTGGTAGTACAATTACTACCAGTGGGGGAAGGCTCTGTGAAGTCCACTTCCTCCCACTGGTTGTCGGAGTTGGAGACAGCAACCGAACGCAGAGACTCAGATGTGTTGGTAAGTTTTAAATCATTCCTTTTTTTCAGGGTTCAGCAGGTCCGAACAAAATCCAGCCAACTCCTTTAAGTATTAAAGATATAGGAAGTTATACTTCTCTTATTTCATTTAAGGAGTTTCCCTAAACCAGGCTAAGTTCATCCTGGGTCTCTACCCAGATGTGGGACCAATTCATTGTTTTAGCAAGTCACCACTAGCTAAGTCTTTGCAAGTCAAATCCCAGGTCAAGACAGTTACTGTAAGTAACTAATCAAATTGCTGGAGACCTTTGATATCAGTGCCAACGTCTTGGCAATCCACCTAATATTGTGAAATAAGTGACCGAACATTTGTTTGAAATATGTCAGTAAGTATTTTGTATTGAATTTGAAGAAAACATACACATTTGATATCAATAGTCTTGGTGAAATTCAGGTTGTAAAGTTCCACCTGATTTTAAATGTTGGGTGGCACGCTTCTGCACTTTTCCTGGTAGGAGGTTTTCTGAGTGAAATGCAGAATAATTCTCATTCTGTGCCAAGACCACCCACACCTTCCGCCTCTGCCAGAAACCTGGACCTCGTGAGAAAAACGGCTGGGAAAACGGTATCATGCAGTTATGGAAAACACAGACAATCCTTAGGATAAAACCACAACCCCACCTTGGCAAACAACAAATATGTGGTTAGGATTAAGTTTTCCTTAAGTTGTTGATTGTGCCCAATTAAACCCACTGAGTAAACTAGCACAGTAAGTTTGATTGGACCTGATGGCAGATGATGTGTTTAATTTTTTATCACGGAGGCATGCTTTATTTAGAAGTTGTACTTAAGACATGAACCTGTGCACTTTCTGACTTGCCCTTTACTCCATCAGACCATGCAGAGTTTGCAAGGTGCCCTCAGCCGCTGCCAATGGGCTCTCCCAGTTTGCCTGTCTCCAGCTGTGAGCTAAATAAAAACACCAGACGCTGCCACCAGCAGCCATTGGCCACACACCTCTCCTGTCGACTCTACCAGACCTGTGACCACGCTGTGCTCATCTCAGGTAGGACAGTTGTTTTTTTAGATTCACATTTTTCATACCAAATTTCACCAAACAGATGGACATAAGATACAATCATTGAAGTTTTATCAGGAGATGTATCATGTCTCAATGTCTAAAGTCAATGTATTGCTGACTGAAGAGGAAAGACTAGCAGTTTGACAGCCTGAGACACCTGAACATCTCAGCAAACATGCCCTCAATCTCCACTGGACCCGCCAAGAAATCTTGGTTTACGGCACAACGGACCATTAAGCAACCAAAACAGAAAGAGGATAGGGCTTTTGTTTTCCCAATAACTGTTGTCCAGGTACCGAACAGTACATGTGTTTGTTTTTTTTCAGTTACTATCCCGCAGTGTGACCTGTCAGTGTTGTTGGGTGCTGCTAGGCTTTGAGGAAAACAAAAAGTGTGTTCGCCAAAGCCTCACCAATGATAATACTACTTGGAAATGGAGGAAGAAATGTCTGTTTCCACTTGAATATCTTCTATAATGCCATAACCATAGAGAAATACTGTTTTGCAGGTTGTTTAAGAACCCACGTAAGAGTTTAAGGTGCAAGAACTAATGGTAAGAATTAAACTCTTGGATTGTAATAGTGACATTTTGGCTAATCAAAATCAACTGTGTACATTGGTGCGCTGCAGGCGGCTGGCAGCAGCAGATGACGTTCCAGCATCATGTCCAAAATCTTCAGAGGTTTTACAGAATGCTGCAGAACAACGGCTTCCACAAAGAACATATAAAGACCTTCTTTGCCAGCAGCGGACACTTTACTGGTAAGACAGAGTTGCTCTATGAACAATACAACAATTATTCTTTCAATTCTACTTGAAACAACTTATTCTCTGTCAAACGTGGCAACAATTTGTTCCTATAAACCTAAGTAATAGCCCACTTCTTTTATTACATACGCTCTACGGAAAACTGGATAGCTTAATTGAGGCATTTTATGGTCTATTAATTATTTAGAGTAGACCCTTGCTATGGATGCAGTTCTGATCGCCAAACATAACAAGTAAACATGTTTTGGAAACAATGACATCATTTTAAATCCATACATTATGTCAAATTATTGATTTCGATAGTAGTTAGTAAGTAAGATAGTCTTGTTCAAACCATTAAGCTTCATTTTATATTAATGACCCTCTTAGTCCTTCTCTGTCACTTCCACAGAGCATTTCAAAATGAATTTACAAAAATGTTGACATGCTGCCTGATTATTTTTGAAAACCGACCATTAAAGCCACTATGTCTTTTATTTATAGTCTAAATGCCAGAGAAAGATCTTATACTTTTGGTTTCCCCTTATTTTTTTTAGGGGAAATGGCTTAAGAAATTCACTTCTCTGTTTGGCTCCTAAACAGCAAAGCTCCCCAAAATATTTTAATTATTTCAACTCACCATCTCTAAAACATGCCTCACACTTTCCCCCCCTCTCACCCCCCCACAGAGGATTTAGAGGGTGTGTACTCTGCAACGGAGAAGGCAGTGATTCGTAACCACGTGTCGTACGTCTGCAGGAAGCAGCACTGCGCCGACACACTGGTTCTGTACCTGAACTCTCCAACACGCAACGATGGCACCATGCTGCTGTGGGACGCCAACCTCAACGGCATTGTAAGGGAAAAGAAAACACTTACTTAACTTACTTACTTAAAGCACTGATAATGAAGGGGTTTAAGAAAAAAGAGAACATTTAGTTAATGTCATCAGCGAATGGAAATTCTAGTTAATGCTTGTTTCCATAAACTTACATTATGCAACTTTTAGGCTACTTTGGTTAATAGAGATCATTTCCCCAATGGGTACCATAACACCATTGCAGAAGAAAAGCACACAAAAAGATGATGTAATCAAAGAGCTCTGTCCAAAAACAACCGGAAACAATGTGGAAAAAGTGACGGAAAATGTTTTTTCTTTTGTATTAATTTGAGTCGCTTTATGATTCGACAAACACATCTAATGTTTACGTATTTACATTTTTGTTAAAGTCACACATACATCATTCTTGAAGTCTATTCCATTGCACTTTTGATTCTATTGACACCAACTTTTCCTCCTTAGCCAAGAAACACATACAGACCAAAAGAGAGGGCCACCCAGAAAACAGTATTTCTGTTGTTGTTTTTCAAAATGAGGAAATTAGCTCAACTGGCAGTTATTACAAAACAATTGTGACACAGTCATTATGGATCCAGCAGGTTGCGATTATGGATGTTAAAATACATGCTTGCAAAAAGGATTCTTAAAGGGGACCTATCATGCAAAATGCACATTTGTACGTCTTTTATACATGAATATGTGTCCCCGGTGTTCCAGGGAACTCACCAAGTGTCAGAAAATACAACCCTCTCTCTTTTCCTCCAAACCCAAATCTCTAAAAACAGGGCTGCAACGGATTTGATACATGTGGATTCTGATTTGCACCTCTATGATGTCACAGAGGTGCACTCCGCCTGTATGGTCAACTCTCCACCTATCAGGGGAATGAGAGGTTGCCGTGCCATGGCAACAGCATAGCAACAGCATGGCAACAGCATAGTAACATGACGCTTGTGCCTCGGGGGGGGGGGTCAGCTCCAGCTCATGCAAAGACAGAGCTGGAGTGAGGCAAAATGAGGCATGGCTAAAATGCATGATCTGTTTGGTATTTTATTTATTTTTCAAATAATATACATTTGAGTTATTAATGCTGACATAGGCCTTTCCCATTCTTTGGTGTATGTCCCTGATATTTCACCTGATAAATCCTATTTTCCAACATTGACACAATGATAAATAATCAGATTTACCTTCCTCATTTGTACATCCTTTCACGTCTTCTCCTCCCTTTCTATCTCCAGGCTGACCTGAAGGAGCGATACTCCGTCAACGAGCTGCTGGCAGACCTGGCGGGCTGCAGGGCGACTCGTGTTCTGCTGTTTGTGGACCAGAGCTACAGCGGCGTTCTGTCCAAGAGGCTGCGAGGGTCCCAGAAACATCTCAACGTGGTTTTGATCCAGAGCCAGGCACGGCAGACCCACAGCCACCAGAGGATGAACCCTGGCTGGGAGGAGAGCAGCTGGTCCTACATCAACCCTGCGAGCTGCCTGCTGGACCAACTGGGGAAGGTAATTTAAAGGTCACCTATTATGCAAAATCCACTTGTTCATGTCTTTTATACATCAACATGTGTTCCCTCTGTGTAAAGAGATTCTGAAAGTTTCAGGAAAAAAGATTCTCTCACTTTTTGTCCTGATCCATTTATATAAAAACCTGTCTGAAAATGAGCTGATCGGATTTTGGCCACTTTATGATGTCATAACGATTTTTTGGCTTGTGTAATCACTAGCCAATCACCAACCCACACCTTATCACCTCAATCTCCTCCTAGAGCACCATTGTGTTCTTTTTAACCAAACATCTCTCAGAGGGGCGTGGGGAGGGGCTCCTTATTTTCATCTAAAGTAACAGACAGAGAATCAGCACTTTTGAAACAGGGCTGAAACAGAGGGGATTATGGGATGCTGCAATGATCTGTTTGGTGTTTGGAGTCAAACACTTCAGAGACATATTTTGTATATATCTGAGACCTATAATATATTGATGAAGAACAGTATAATAGGGGACCTTTAACACATGTAAAGGTTTCTTTTAATTTGACTTTTTTTTCTTATAAACCTCTAATCACTGATTGTTGTCCTCAGGGTCCTGGGATGTCTCGCCTCCTGGAGCTATGGGCTGGTCTATTGAATGTGACGCTGGCCGGCGCCCCCTGCAATGCCACGCCGCCTCTGACGGATGGCGAGATGCGGCGAGAGTACCAGGGCTGCCAGAACTTACCAACTGCACTCTGGCATCAGAAACACAGGAGGACCAACTGAGAGAGAGACAGAGAGACACTGAGACTGACTGCGAATGGGGAGATAGAGAGAGAAATCATTTTGGACACACACAGAACATATAACAAGTGTACAAACATGCATATTTGCCAGTGTGTGTTATCTTAGGACTATATTTGTGGTGTGCTTGGTGGACACTGGTGTATGTGAGTGTGTTTTCTGTCCTAACTCGGAAAGCAACCATGGCGATGACAGCCCATCCCAACGGGAGTGTCCTGAACACCATGTGAACAGTTTGTTTGAGTGTGTGTTTGTGTGAGTGTGTACTGTATGTGTGTGATTGTGAGTTCAGCAAAAGGATAACCACTCTCGCAGACCATTGCTAGCTTAAGCTTGGGTCAGTGTGTGTGTGTGCATGTGTGTACATCTCCTCGGCACTTTAAGACTTCAGAGCCAATCATTCTTTTTTTCTTTTTCTTCAAGTGTTATTTCTTCTTCCTTATGTTCTTCCTTTCTTGTTTCACTCTTCTCCTCATATGGTCCTTTGCTACGAGCTCCTTTCCTCCCAACCTTTCCTTTCGGGATGTCCTCCTCTAACCTCATACCCTCTCCTTCTCCATTCCCCTCCTCTCTCCTTCTCTTCCTTATTACATTTCATCCTGTTTATTGTATTGGCATTCACTTCCTTGCTTCATCCATCACTTTTGATCTTTCTTTCTGTCCTCTTTCTCTGCCTTTTTTGGCTGTCAGTTTCTTTCTATCTCTATTCAAAGAAAGACATTTGAGCTGACAAAACCCTTAAACATAAGTGAGTTTTGTGAATTTAGAATCTGTGCACACGGAATTCCTAACAACAACAACGCAAATATTTGATTAGTTTTGTCCTAACCTAAAGAAGAGGCAAAGAGAAACTGTTTGGCAGGGATCATGATTAAGATATGAAGCACTGAGACTGCCTTCACTGCTACACAGACTGGCTATGGCATTTCAATAAGGGCACAAGTGTGTGTTTGCTCCATCACATACTGTAGGCAGGCAACACATGAAACATGCACAATATTGACCCATCCCTACACTAACAACATACATGTTGACCTATACCTCGGTGGTACTTTGTGATATTTGTCTGTACATTACCTCCTGTCATGTCTCCATCTGTAACCTTTTAATATTCTGTAAACCACGGCTCAATGTACGTACCCTGCCTGTTGTGTTTTGTACTGATGTCTGTCCAGTTGTACTGATCTGTTATACATTAGAGATATGTTTGTTAAAGAGATGAAAGCTGATGGGGAGAACAACTTTCTCCCAATTGTGTGGGACATTTTGGGCCAGAACTGTGTCCAACAAGTTGACATATTCACTGTTTGTGTGATGATTTGTACAGAGTATATCTAGTTGCATGCTGCAAAACATGAAATCTAGTCAATAAAGTACATTTAGAACCAGTGAAGTACATGGGATTTATTTATTTGGCTAGTAACACATTCAGGTTATTTACATTGTTAACTTAAGTCTTGTATGAAGTGTAACCAACAACGTAACATGGGTACCAATTTAAACCCAAATAAAGGTATTTTCCTAAGCTTGGCCAAGTAGTTTCCTGAGAACTCAGATATTGTATGCGTGCAATGAGAGGACCCTGACTTGCTGCTGCGTGGAACAGACACTTTGAGTTTATAATTGTAGCGTCCAATGTCTGACTTGAAATGACCAATTCAAATTTGATAGCCTTAAACTTTAAGGTAGGGTAGGTAATTCACTTATTTTTTTGATATTCCATGGAATGCCTCGGCCCGCGGCAGATAACTGGATGGCCTACCTGCCTGTCAGCCTTCCATCTCGTTCACAAACTTATCTCCATTGGTCATGTGCACGTTCGTGTGTGTTGGAGGAGGGGCTCTGTAAGGAAGTCTGAAGGAAGGGGCAGATTTGTTCCGGTTGTGTACTTTCAAATTACTCTACCTGGTTTCTCCATTCTTACCTACCCTACCTTTAATGAAATTCAACAAACTATTATATTTGTATATTTTTTCTATAATCTCTTAGACTATATTGACAATGCGTATCATCAGTAATACCAACACACAAACAACGTTTCTACAAACGGAATGACAGTAAAGTTAACATTAAAGTGCACCTTTCATGCTATTTTTAGCATAGGTCTCAGATGTATACAAATATATAAAAAACATGTCTATGAAGTGTTTTGCTCAAAATACCAAACACATCACCCATTCTAGCCATGCCTCATATCCCTCTATTTCACTTCCTGTTTCAAAAGTGCTGATTTTGGGTATAAAGCTTTAAAAAAAAAAAGAGAATTGATAAAAAAAAGGAGGGGGCTGAGCTCATGCGGGACCCGGCAGCTACTTTCTAAACTAAATACTGCCGTGATGAAACGCCATATCATGGATTATCAAGGATTATTTCTGAAACAGTATGGAGCTCAAAGGCTTTCTCTCTTGCTGGTTATACCACAAGGTGAGTTCCTTTTTATATCCTGCTTCTTCACACACATGCTCTCCAGTACAGGTTAGCTCTGAGTGTTAGCGATGCTAATGTCAACACCGACCATATTACGTCCAAAACAGTCGGGCATTGTTTCTGATAGCAACGTTTCTGATAGGGCCGTGGGTCCACATTTCCGATATTACGTCATATCGGACGCAAATCTGGATCAGCTCCGTTGTAGCCCCGTTTTTAGAGATTTGGGTACGGAGGAAAAGAGAGAGGGTTTTATTTTCTGACACTGCGTGAGTTCCCTGACACACCGGGGACACATCTTTATGTATAAAAGACATCAAAAAGTGCATTTTGCATGATAGGTCCCCTTTAA